>NC_068985.1:5436820-5438507 GCF_001194135.2 Octopus bimaculoides
TATATATATATATATATATATATATATATATATCAGGCACGTGCCATCAGCAATTACTCAGGGTAGGCGATTGGTGACCTTTGATGTAGTAAAACACACAAAAAAATAAGCGAAACGCGCGACTGAGTTGAAGGCAGATCTATTTCTGCCTTTATAGAACGTAAAGCAAACGTTGTTGTAGGAATGTACGCATCACGTGTACTACAGCAGTACTATGCGTAGCTTAAATACTGAGATTAAAAGGCAGGAGCGAATTATGCCTACCTAGTCTACATAAAACATAAAATATTTTGCATTTTATGCATAGTAATCAGGGTAACCTTCATAATTTTATTGAATTAAGTGCATATTTTGCCAGAAAAGGAAAATGTTGCTATCGATCTATTTTATTGAAGGTAGGTACTGCCTACCTTGGCGGCAGGTCCCTGGTATAGATATATAAAAAAGGGTCAGTGATCTCTGGAATGAGTGAGATTCTGTGAAGTTTAACCTTCTTGAGGACGCATTATTAAGCACTGGCTTCAGATTTTTGCAGAAGGTCAGCAATTTCGAAATAGGGGGTAAGTCAGTTACGTCAACACCAGGGTTGTTTTATCGACCGCGAAAGGATGAAAGTTAGAGCCGCCCTCGGCGGAATTTGAACTCAGAACGTAACTCAGGACGAAATGCTGCTAAGCATTTTGCTCGCTGCCTAAAGGTATTAATTAAATATTAATTA
Organism: Octopus bimaculoides; assembly: GCF_001194135.2. Taxonomy (NCBI): domain Eukaryota; kingdom Metazoa; phylum Mollusca; class Cephalopoda; order Octopoda; family Octopodidae; genus Octopus; species Octopus bimaculoides. The sequence continues at coordinate 5,437,539 of NC_068985.1, forward strand.
ATTGTTAATAACAATTGATAATAACACAGAGGAGACTGAAGTTATCTGGACATGCTCACCGTCATTCAACGTTGATATTGTTCTCAGTGCTCCTGTATGAGCCCTTACACGGACACCCTAGAAAAGGGAGACCGAGGTGACATCTGACGAGGGTCTTTGGGAGACACAGGACATAGCAGAGATGAGGGACAAAGACCGCTGGATCTCGGAAATTTTACCCGCCCCAGATAGATAGATAGATAACATCATGGTTGTGGTGATTCGATTATTATAGGGAATCAAAAACCATGTTTTCGAAGTGTAAGCTGTCAAGTCTAAAATACCAGTTATATAACAAGCAATATAGGATTTTAATATCGATTTGGGGAGAATTTGGTTGTGTGGTAGGGAAAACAAGATGAAATGAGTAACAACAAATCAAATATTGCAGTGCGGTTTCATTTCTAGCTTGATTTGTCGTCCCACGATTGAAAGTATGAGGTCATTAACCTACAGTATTATACTAATAAATAACTTCTGCTTCCCAACAATATGGGTCCAGGTTCAGTCCCACAGCGTCTCACTCTCTCTATGCACAATTGTTTCTTACGGCCTAGACTTGTGAGTGGATTTGGTAAAAGGAAACAGAAAGAAACCCGTCCTATACCCCACACACACACACATACACACATATATAGGCGCAGGAGTGCTGTGTGGTAAAGTAGCTTGCTTACCAACCACATGGTGCCCGGTTCAGTCCCACTGTGTGGCACCTTGGGCAAGTACTTTCTACTATAGCCTTGACCGGCCAAAGCCTTGTGAGTGGATTTGGTAGATGGAAACTGAAAGAAGTCCGTGTGTGTGTGTGTGTTTGTGCGTTTATCTTCCCAAACATCGTTGGACAACCGATGCTAGTGTGTTTACGCCCCCGTAACTTAGCGGTTCGGCAAAAGTGACCGCTAGAAGAAGTACTAGACTTACAAAGAATAA
>NC_068985.1:5439571-5440501 GCF_001194135.2 Octopus bimaculoides
TATGTAATAGTGTGCGCAGTACGTGTGGGTGTGTGCTTGTGTGCGCATGTGCGTGTACGTGCTTCAGCGCGCGCGTGTGCGCGTGTGTATTGCTGTTCCCTTTAAGCGAGCGGGTTTCACGATAGTTGTAGGGAATAATAACGTCGGGTGGGGGTGGGGTGGAAGAAAGGGGTCGAATATGATTAGGGAAATACTGTGGCTGACATCGACAGAAGGAATCGCTCGTAGAAAGGGAAGAAGGAGAAAGCGAGCCTATAGAGAGAGCGATAGAGTGAGAGAGAAGGGAAGAGATAAAGTGGGAGAGAGAGAGAGAGAGAGAGCGAAAGAGATAAAGTGGGAGAGAGAGAACGAGAAGTATGTGCTTGTGTGTATATATATATACGCACACACATGTGTGTATATACGTATATACATACATACATGTATACATACATGTCTTGATATGCAAATATATGCATGAAAATACATACATAAAACATACAAATCTGCACATGCATACATAGAAAAATACCCCGCTGCTGTTGGTTGATGTTGAAATCCCACCGAAGAAGCCTTGGATCTAGGTTAGAAACCGGTTCTTTCTCTATTGGAAAGAAATTTTGAAATAACACTGAATAATGACATGCATACATACTATATATATATATATATATATATATACATATATATCGCCAGTAAATCATATATATATATATATATAAGGTTGAGGAGGGTATTGGATTTAACCAAACCCAGGAGGATACAGGTAATACCGAGTAAGTGCTGTATACCGACTAGTTATGCCCCAGTCGTTGTATGAACAGGATTGGGGATTATAAGTCGTATATTAGCGTGTGTATATGTAAATATATAAAAACAAAAAGATAAAGAGAGCAAAGGTAAGGTTGAAGAATTTTTCTTCAACCTTATCTTTGCTCTCTTTATCTTTTT
>NC_068985.1:5440980-5442779 GCF_001194135.2 Octopus bimaculoides
TATATATATATATACATAGGCGCAGGAGTGCTGTGTGGTAAGTAGCTTGCCTAGGAACCACTTGGTTTCGGTTTCAGCTCCACTGCAAGGCACCTTGGGTAAGTGCCTTCTACTATAGTCTCGGGCTGACCAAAACCTTGTGAGTGGATTTGGTAGACGGGAACTGAATGAAGCGCGTCGTATAATATGTATGTATATATTTATATATATGTATATGTTTGTGTGTCTGTGTTTGTCCTCCCCCTCCCAACATCGCTTGACAACCGATGCTGGTGCGTTTATGTCCCCGTAACTTAGCGGTTCTGCTCAGGAGATCGATAGAATAAATACTATGCTTACAAATAATAAGTCCTGGAGGCGATTTGTCCGACTAGAGGCGGTGCTCCGGCGTGGCCGCAGTCAAATAACAGAAACAAATACAAGGATATATATATATGTGTGTGTGTGTGTGTGTGTTTCCTGAATATATGTTGATACAAGTGATGTGTGTGTATGTGTGTGTGTGTGTGTGTTCCCTGATACAACCGATGTATGTGTGTGTGTGTAGGTAGGCACGAAGCGTCATTTTGTCCCACAAAGTCCATTTCGGCTGGTCTTGGGTTTCTCGTACAGCCTTTCTGGTTCTGGACACCGAAGACGTTGATCCGGAGATGAAGTTGAAATTCATTTGAGCACTAATTAGGTGTTTACTATCCATACCGAGGGCCGCGGCCATGCTGGGGCACCGCCACTTGATCTGCTTACACTTTCACCAAACCTTCTCTGATGTGTGGCATTTGGAGAATGACGGGGTTTTGATGTTGCTGTCCTCATCTGTGTATAATGTGTATATTAGAGAAATAGAGAGAGGAGGAAGAGGTGGAGGAGGAGGAGGAGAAAGGAAGACAGAAACACGTAAGGCGACTGACTGTGAAATCAATGGGAAAAAGCGGCAAAGCGAAGAAGGAAAAAGAGCTGGATGATGATAACGATGATGGTGATGATGGATGATGGCGTTTGTGACGCATCACGCATGTTTATTTAATTACACACACACACATTCACATCCAAACACACACACAGAGCCGTGTGTGTGTGTGTGTGTGTGTGTATATTTATAATAAATATGCAGGTAGCGGAGTAGGAAGAGGCGGATAAGGTCCCAAGATAAAGGGAGAGTGAGAGGGAGAGATGGAGGGAGAGAGAAAGAGAGAGAGAGAGAGAGAGAAAGAGAGAGAGAGAGGGGGGCAGTTGATGAATGAGAAGAGAATGTGGAAGAGTGACAAAGATCAAAATGAGTGATACAAACAGAACGCGATGACTGACAAAGAAAGAAAGAGAGAGAGGGAGAAAGGGAGAGAGAGGGAGAGAGCGTATGTATGTATGTATGTATATGTATATGTATATCTATCTATATATATGTATGTATATATGTGCGTATGTGTATGTGTGTTTTATAAATAATATAATTTTTTTTGTGTGGCAAGTAAAGGTCAAAATATGTATTAGGAACTGGTGTCGCTGTAGCGTCGATACAGCTGGCAGACCTACAGGCAGGCAGGCAAGCAGGCAGGCAGGCAGGCAGACATTCAGTCAGGCACCAGGCATGTCAGGTAAGACAAACAGACAGACAGCCAGTCTGACAGTCTGACAGACTACTAGTTAACCAGCCATGACGTCAAGCAGGCAGGCAGGCAGGCGGGCTGACGGGCTGGTGGGCTGGCTTCTGAGATGGCAGGTAGGCGGGTTGGTCGGCTGGTTGGTTGGCTGTTTGAGGCAGAAAGAGAAGCAGTGATGTTGATACGTGGTGGTGGTGGTGG
>NC_068985.1:5442842-5443906 GCF_001194135.2 Octopus bimaculoides
AGGGTTTAATGATAAACAGGTAGGTAAAAAGAAACAAAAGGATTCTAAGAGAGAGGGAGATAGATAGATAGAGAGAGAGAGAGAGAGAGAGAGAGCGTTACACAGGGAAGGTGAAAGAGAGGGCGAGGCTGAATGAGACTGCTTCCCCGGCAGCACCAGCATTTATGCGAGAGTTGATAGATATGTAAACAGAGACATACAGACAGACAGACAGGCAAGCAGCTATACTGTCGAAGAAGAAGAAAAAGCGGTGTGATGAAAGTGCCGGACAAACAGACAGACAGACAGACAAACGATCCGACGGAGAGGCAGACAGATAGACAGACGGACAGACGGACAGACGGAAGCTGCTTGTTGCTATGTAGACAGACACGGGTATAAAACGACCGACCGACTGACAGACGGGAAGAGGTCTGCTTGACTGGCCGTGGAATGTCGGTGTGTTAGTGTGTGCGTGTGTGAGTGTATGTGATTGTATGTATGCATGTGTGTGTGCGAGTTTGTAGAAAGTCTATGTGCGTCAGTGTGCATGTGTTTTCTGCGTAAGCGTGTATATAAACATATAGTGCGCGGTGTATATATATTATGTACGCAGGTTTGCATGTATGTATATTTGTATGATGAAGTGTGTATAAATAGGGCCACGTGTATTTGTTATATATATTTTTGCACTTGTATGTGACAGAGTATATATTTTAATGTGTTTGTGTGAGTGTGTGTGTGTATGTGTGTTAAGAAGCTTGCTTCCCAACTATATGTTTCCGGGTTCAATCCAACTGCGTGAACCTCGGGCACGTGTCCTCTTCTATAGCCTCGGGCCGACCAAAGCCTTGTGAGTGGATTTGATAGAGAATTATGGTTGTATAAATAATTTATTTGTATGTTATAACGAGGTTGAGAGATTTTTTTGCTTTTATAAAACAATACCAACAAATTATAAAGCTCTAAGATTATAAAGCCAAAAACCTGTACATATATATATTTCAACTCATGCCCCCAGCTGAATCGATACAATATCTATCTATCTATCTATCTATCTATCTATCTATCTATCTATGGACGGA
>NC_068985.1:5444006-5445050 GCF_001194135.2 Octopus bimaculoides
TCTATCTATCTACCAACCTACCTACTTATCTATCTATCTATCTATCTATCGACTGCAGCCATCATAGGGCAACATCCTTGTTGAGTTTAGTCGAACAAATCGAGTTCAGGACTTAGCTTTTTTTTAAAGTCTAGTACTTATTTTATCGGTGTCTTTTGCCGAACCGCTATGTTGTGGGGACATAAATACTACAATACAAACAATTACACAAAGACACACACACAAAGACAGACAGACACAAACACACACTCAGGCACACACACACACACACACACACATACATATATATGTATGTGTGAGTGTATATATATATATATACACAAACGTATACACATGTATGCATGTGTATGTGTATGTGTATGTATATGTGTGTGTGTGTGTGTGTGTGTGTGTGTGAAGGGAAAAAAGTGAGGAAATATGCAATCTTCTGACAATCTTAAGAATGCTTTATAATTTAGGTCCAAAGCCCATCCTCAGAAGAAAAGAAGTCTGGGAAATGTCATGTTGTCCAACCTGTATAACTAAACTATGGATGCGCCTTTGCGCCTGAAATATAAAGATTTTATTAAAATTCTCGCTTTGTCAGAAGCATTACTATTTCCTCTCTTTTTCTCTCTCTTCGATATTACAGTGCTTCAAGCGAACGACAATGCTCTGATGTGTGTGTGTGTGTGTGTGTGTTGTGCGTATGTATATATAGTTAACCCACCCTACCTCCCAAAACACGAAAAGAAAAAAACAACAACGTGGTACATGCAAAGTATTAGCAGACGCTCAAGAAAGGAAAGAAAGGTAGTCTTACGTTTCGAGCAAGGTTCTTCTTCAGAAACAGGAGGCAGAGGAAAGTGCAAGAGAAAAGGAAAACGGAGGATACATACATACATGCATACATACATACGTGCATACATACATACATACATGCATACATACATACATACTTACATACATACATACATACTTACATACATACATACATACATACATACATACATACATACATACATACATATATACATACATACATACATATATATATATATATAT
>NC_068985.1:5445418-5446950 GCF_001194135.2 Octopus bimaculoides
CTTTAACGTTTCGAGCCTACGCTCCTCCACAGAAAGGAACACAGAAAGAAACAAGGAGAGAAACTTGGAGAGAAAAAAAATGTGTGTAGTGGTTAGCGATCTATCATGGCGAATATAATATAATATAATATAATATAATATAATATAATATAATATAATATAATATAATATATTCACGAGCAGGCTGTTCTGTTGATTGGATCAACTGGAGCCTTCGTCGTCGTAACTGACGGAGTGCCACGATATATATCGAAAACGTATCTTGCTGTAAAATGCTCGAAATACGAAGTAGAAAATCAGCGAACAACTCATGAAGGGTCGTTTTTTCATGTTACTTATCTTGCTTTCCATTTGTTTTTTTCGGTGTTCGCAAAATAAATTCGTATTCTATGCTTTCGTATTTCATATTGTTTCGTATTTCATGTTGTTTACGTACCGTGGGGTCCTGTGCTCATGCATGCATATATATAGAAATATATGTATGTACATATATATGTGTTTGTATGCAAATATATCTCTATATTATTATTATTATCATTGCCTTTGCACAGCTTCTAACGTTGCAGATGTACTCACTACCAGTGAACTAAGGTAACACCTCTTATTTTTTGAGCACCTTCCGGAGTATTCGAGTGGTTCCAAACGGTGCTATTTTCTGCAAGTGCTCCTCCCTTATTGCAACCCCTATTTGTTCCATGTACTTCTCGAGATTTTTGCTCACTGTTCTCAGGGCTCCGACAATTATTGGTACTACTGCTACCTTTTTCATCGACCACAACTGCTTAACTTCCCAAGCTAACCTGTCATATCAATCGACTTTTCTTTCTTCCTTATCGCATACCTTGTTGTCAGCTGGGCATGCTATATCTATGATCCAGCATAGTTTGTTTTCTTTCTCAATTAAGAATATGTCTAGCTTTATTATTATTATTATTATTATTATTATTATTATTATTATTATTATTATTATTATTATTATTATTTGTATATACAAGCGAGTGCTGAAAAAGTTCCTGGCTTTAAGAGTGTCGCCATAGGCCTGGTTGGAGGCCCAACCTCCTGAGTTCTTTAACAGTGCTTAGAAAACTGAAGAACCACTACAGTAAGTGTGTGAATCTGAGTGGGGAATATGTTGATCCTCCTGTATTTTCTTTTACCCAAAACCAGGAACATTTCAGCGCCCCCGTTGTATATTCACAAAGTAAATTAATATTTAGAAATTTGTTGATTACTCTAATCATGCGTGAATAAGTGAGGTTTGCTGATTTGCTATAAGTTTTCTACGATCCGAGTCGCTGTTATTTTAGCCTCCAGGAAATTTGGTACCCAATTTTCGCCAGAATCACGTATAACTGCAGGAGTGGCTGTGTTGTAAGTAGCTTGCTTACCAACCACATCGTTCCGGGTTCATTCCCACTGCGTGGCACCTTGGGCAAGTGTCTTCTACTATAGCCTCGGGCCGACCAAAGCCTTGTGAGTGGATTTGGTAGAAGGAAACGGAAAGAAGCCCGTCGTATATATGTATGTATATA
>NC_068985.1:5447228-5448327 GCF_001194135.2 Octopus bimaculoides
TGTTTGTGTGTCTGTGTTTGTCCCCGAACATTGCTTGACAACTGATGCTGGTGTGTTTACGTCCCCGTAACTTAGCGGTTCGGCAAAAGGGTGCGATAGAATAAGTACTAGGCTTACAAAGAATAAGTCTTGGGGTCGATCTGCTCGACTAAAGGCGGTGCTCCAGCATGGCCGCAGTCAAATGACTGAAACGAGTAAAAGAGAGTAAACCTTGAAGATGCCTTCTAGTTAATCTCTGAAGGAAGTACAGTAAGAGATGGCTTGATCAAGGAGGGCGTATCGAAGTAGTGAGTCGAACTGCTAGAAATACCAGTTGAATTCTCCCTCAAATTTCATTCCATCATCGGAAACAAATATAAAGCAAAACCTAAAAGCGGATAGTGATGTTCTAGCTGCACTATGCCTGAATAAAATTAGAAAAAAGGGGTGTCACGACTATAATGAGATTGCTTGTTATATTTATTTTTTTTTTTCGATCAGAGATAATCAAGACCCAAGTAAACATAAAAGACAAAAGCATTGTATTTTAAGAAGGTCACTCTGCAAATAAAACACACGCACAGATTGTACTTAAATTTTTAATTAATTATCTAATTAATTAATTAGCGAATTAATTAAACGATTTTTCTTTCAGGCACGTCTCTCATCTATTCAATAATATTCTGTCTTTTATCTAATATTTCTATGCCAGTTCTTTTTTTCTTTTGTTTTTGGTGTGTTCTGCTTTTTATGAGTATAGACTTGTTGACGGGTTCCGAAAAATGTTTTGTGTATAATTACATTCTAATTGAAGGGGTACTATGCGGTGCGTTTCTATGGTGGGAAGCCCCTTCAAGCGTGCAGGTGTAGTAGGCGTGAACGTTTGTGTGTGTGTTTGTGTGCGCGTGTGAGTGCGTGTATGTAGGAGCAGTCGGCTTTGTTTAAACCCTGATCAATCGTGACTGAACAGATCAATAATCAAAGGCTTTCCAGTAATATGCGTCAGTATTGCGGATCCATATGTACGTGCATGTCTGTACGACCGTGTCTAAGTGTGCTTGAGGTATATGTGTATATATATATATGTATATATATATATATATATACATATATATATATA
>NC_068985.1:5448922-5451875 GCF_001194135.2 Octopus bimaculoides
ATATATATATATATATATATATATAATTGTGCGTGTATGTGTTATACGTGTGTCTGTATTTGTCCACCCACCCACCAACCATCGCTTGACAAAAGGTGTTGGTGTGTTTACGTCCCCGTAACTTAACGGTTCGGCAAAAGAGATGAATGGAATAAGTACTAGGGGTCGATTTGTTCGACTAAAGGCGGTACTGCAGCATGGCCGCAGTCAAATGACTGAAACAAATAAACGAACAAAAGAATAGCAGAATATGCACACACAACATGCACATGTATACACATGCATTTGTACACACATATATATACACATGTATATATATGCATGTGTATAAAGATATTTGCAATAAATTGCCAAAGACAAAATATGTAAAATGAAATTGTAACGTAAGAAAATGAAACAAAATATGAAAATATGATTATTACTTAAATGACAGACTTCAAAATCTGCGTGTGTTTGTGTGTGTGAGTATGCGTGAGTAATCGTGAGTGATTGTGTTCATGTGTGTGTGTGGGGGTGGGGGTGGGGTGGAAGAACATTCATTGAACTAAAATAGTACAATGTAATGATTAATTCTGTTGAATTGAAGGCCATATGTAGATGAACTGCCTGGTTGACCCAGACGGTTTGGTAAATATGAACATTTGTAAGTCGTGTCAACTGCTTGGTTAAGGTCGAAGATGTTTTACGAATGACGAGCGGAGATGGAAGGAGGCAACGGCAGGGACATGGGAAATGTAAGAAAGCCGTAGAAGCAGTGGGTAGGGACCAGACAGACATTGAAAGGCTCTAAGCGTGAACCTGTCACACAGGTAAAAAGTGGTAAGTTACGCAATACAGTGATCCTTCGAAAATTCCACTGGGGTCGACTTTGCCTTTCATAATTTCGGTGTCGATTAAACAAGTACCAGTTACGCACTGGGGTTGATGTAATCGACTTAATCCCTTTGTCTGTCCTTGTTTGTCCCCTCTAAGTTTAGCTCCCTGTGGGCAATAAATAAATAAATCCAGTAATCCCTCGACTACCGCGGGTATTATGCTCCAACACACCCTCCCACCCGCGATAAATGAAAATCCGCGGAGTAGAAACAGTATTGTACTGTATATTTTTAAAAATCATTTTTATAATTTTATTCTTTTATTTGTTTCAGTCATTTGACTGCGGCCATGCTGGAGCATGGGGGGGGGGAGAAGGAATTTGAACGGAATTTGAACTCAGAACGTAGCGACAGACGAAATACCGCTAAGCATTTAGTCCAGTGTGCTAACGGTTCTGCCAGCTCATCGGTGGGGGGTGGGGGTGGAGATTACATTGAACCCAAGTATTTTACTGGTATTTATTTTATCCTCCCTGAAAGGATAGCAGAACCTCGCAGTACGAGTAACTTGCTGTTCGAGCCGAGGCTCATGCAAATTTTTGTCTTAAATTGCGAGCAGAAATCTGCACTACGAACAAACAAATCGTCCCATCTTGAAGGTAATTCAGTTAATAAAACCAGGTTATATATTCCTTTTGCATGCTTTTTTTTTTATATAATTGTTATGTTACCTGTAACTACACCTTTTCTGTATCTATATTTTAAGATTTATATATACATGCATACACACACTAACGTGCAAATAAAATTAATTCACACATGTGAACAAGTAATTGATGTACGATCGTGTTTGTGTCTCTTTTGACATTGCATACGTACGCGCAAAACTAATGCGCACCTTTGAGCTTGCGTCTGTGAATGTGTGCGCGTGTGTGTGTGTGTCAGCATACGTGGTTTGTGTGTGTAAATATGTACATGAAAGTGTTTTGTGACGTCAGATGACGCAGGAAATAACTAAATCGATGGCGCACTGGCGGGGCGAGGGTGGGGAGAACTAATAATAAAATGTAATAATTTAGAATTCGCTCCATTTGATCCTGGCGACGCCGCTGGTAGGGAGAGTGATGGCGGTGTAGATGGTGATGGCGTTTGTATTATTTTTGTTGTTGTTGTTAGTGTTGTTGCTTCCTCCCCGTTCCAAGTCGACCGAGAATATGGAGGCATATTACGAAAGACGTTCTAACCATGCCCGTTCTTCTTTTTACTCAGTATTGAGTACTTCAATCTACATTAACCAATGTAAATATTTATTTTCGAAAGCGCTGTTATCTGAGGGAGAATTGGCTGTTATATTTGTGATTTGCTATGATAATCGAACAAGAGGTGGGAGTGTTGGTAAACCTGGGGCTGGAGGTGGAGGGGTGAGATAATGTTGTTGCTGTTGGTGGTGATGATGGAGGTGAGAGAGATGGAGTAGAGAATCAACATGATGGTGGTGCTGTGGTGTTGTTGGGAGTGGTGGTGGAGATTACATCGAACCCAAGTATTTTACTGGTATTTATTTTATCTACCCTGAAAGGATGTAAAGGCGAAGCGGATTGAGACGAGATTTGAACTTATAACTCAAAGACAAACGGAATGAAGCATTTTGCTAGCGATTCTGTCAGCTTGTCGCTTTACTAAGGCCAGCAATTTCTGGAGAGGTGCTTCATTGATTACATCAACCCCAGAGTTCAACTGATACTCTATTATTTTAATGACCCCGAAAGGATGACAGGTAAAGTCGACCTCCGCCGAATTTGAACTCAGGACGTAAAGACGGACGAAATGTTGCTAAGCATTTTGCTCGGTGTGCTAACGTTTCTTTTCTACTTTAGGCACCATGCAAGAAATTTTGGGGGAGGGGGCCAGTCGATCCCAGCACTCAACTGGTACTTAATTTATCGACCCCGAAAGGATGAAATGGAAAGTCGACCTGGGCGGAATTTGAACTCAGAACGTAAAGACGGACGAAATACCGCTGAGTATTTCGCCCGGCGTGCTAACGTTTCTGCCAATTCAATAACGATAATAATAAATACACCACCACCACCACTACCACCACCACCACCAAAACCACCACCACCACCAAAACCACT
>NC_068985.1:5453542-5454035 GCF_001194135.2 Octopus bimaculoides
TATATATATATATATATATATATATATATATATACAACATACGAATGCTTACATATACGCACGTATACATACATATATATATGAAACGTATGCACACGACCAGTTTAAAATGCCCGCCTAAACTCCTCGTGCAATATGGTCAAAATACCACCGCAGTGAATATAATGACGAAGTAAATATATAAATTTATATAAATAAGGATATTTACGTATATTCCACTGATGAAGGCAAAGCATTTCTTATGCAGAACCAGAAATCCGGGATCTGGAATTATCCAGTAATTTAATGTGGTTTTAAAATCAAGATTTGGCTGCTATATCTAGCATGGTGGTATCCCTTAGATACCCTTAATTATAATTACCACACACGCACACATATATATTTGTGAGTGTGTGTGTACAATATACATATATATATATGTGTGTGTGTGTGTGTGTGTGTACAATATATATATATATATATATGTGTGTGTGTGTGTGTGTGTGTGTGTGTG
>NC_068985.1:5454045-5455293 GCF_001194135.2 Octopus bimaculoides
TGTGTGTGTGTACAATATATATATATATATATATGTGTGTGTGTGTGTGTGTGTGTGTGTGTGTGTGTTTACAACAACTTTTATTTAGTTCTATATGCCCACGGGCATATAGCGTAGTGGTTAAGAGCGCAGGCTACTAACCCCAAGATTCCGAGTTCGATTCCAGGCAGTGACCTGAATAATAATAATGACGATGATGATGATGATGATGAGGTGGTGATAATAATAATAATAATAATAATAATAATAATGATAATAATAATAATAATAATAATAATGATAACAACAACATCGAAAAATACCTTAGGAATGAGAAACCAGGTTCGAAATTTCCTCAAGACACCTGATGAAGGTTGGAGGGTATATCAGCCGAAATGTTGTGTTAACAACAAACAAGATGAGGACAAATATCCGTCAAATTTAAATAATGTAAATAATGAACAAATTTGTGTTAGATATATACGTATATATACGTCTATCTATCTATCTATCTATCTATCTATCTATCTATCTATCTATCTATCTATTTATCTATCTGTATGACTGTCTGTTGTCTCTGTCCATTTCTCTGTGTTTGTATATGTTTTAGATGTATGTATTAAGAGATCGAGGGGCAAAAAGGCGAAGTAGAGAGAGAGAGAGAGAGAGAGAGAGAGAGATAGAGAGAGAAAGAGAGAGAGAGAAAGAGAGAGAGGAGTAAGAGAGAAACGTGGGGAGGAAAGAAAATGAATGACGTGGAGAACAATCGAACATATTTGGATCAAACATTCCTTGAAATTCCAAAAAGCTGTAACTGGCAGGCTTTCTTTTAACAAAAGCATTCATTGATCTTTACATCAAAAGCTGAAAATACACACACACATATATACACACAAGGGTACGCACGCACACACGCACACGTGTTGAATAGATACACAGCACGTGCTGGAGTGCTTATAATCATCTTACATACAAACATATACAACAATGGGTCTAATACCACCGGTCCATCATCATCCCGTCACAATATCAATGCTTTCCTCACAGTTTGAGATTCGGATAAGTTTAATATAGGTTTAATACATTACACACACACGCACGCAAACACACACACGCCACACACACATTTGTATATATATATATGTACATATATATACATATATATTTAAGAACGCTACACATTTCGACATTTTTTTCTCACGTGGTACATATCATTTATATACATTTATATATATATATATATATATATATATATATATATATATATAT
>NC_068985.1:5456005-5457049 GCF_001194135.2 Octopus bimaculoides
TATATATATATATATTATATACACAATGTTCCTGTATATTTATATTCATGTATAGACCATCCCCCATATATATTACACATATACATGCATACAAAAGACACTTGCCCAAATTGCCACGCAGTGGGACTGAACCCGGAACCATGTGGTTAGTAGGCAAGCAACTTACCACACAACCACACCTGCGCCTTCATTTCTTTTCTCTCACTTTCTCTCTTCTCTCTCTCTCTCCACCCCCTCTGTCTCCGTGTATATGTGTACGTGAATGTAATTTATGCACGTCCACAAATATTAGCACCCATGTCGCTCCAATTTTAGGAGGACATTCGTCATGACCCTAGCTGTATTTTCGTCAACTTATTTTCCCCAGAGGCACCAGCGAATAGCAGTAAAAATAAAATTTCAACCAAAACTTTTAACAATTTTCAAGTCGGAGAAATCCACCATTGTTTACAAACAGAAGTTAAGTCCCTTTCTAGCAACGAGTAAGTTTTTGTTAAGGCTCGTCATCAATTGGAAGTCGCTCTGCACAATAGCCATGTGTTGCAAACGAAAATAGCAAGGGACTGCGCTGAATTGCGATGCCTTTCTGAGAGAAACCGAGCAAATATTATGGTTAGTGTGGGAAGGGAAATAAGAGATTTTGGGTTTCGTTGAGGATTTATTGTGAAATCATCAACTGTCGGCAAGTGTGCATACACACACACACACACGCACACACACACACACACACACACATGCACACACACATACACACGCACACACACACATGCACACACACATATGCATATGTATGTGACTGTGTATGTGCATCTATCTATCTATCTATCTATCTATCTATCTATCTATCTATCTATCTGTCTGTCTGTCTGTCTGTCTGTCTGTCTGTCTGCCTGTCTGTCTGCTTGCCTGTCTGCCTGCCTACCCGTCTGCCTGTCTGTCTGCCTACCCGTCTGCCTGCCTTCCATCCTGCCTACCGGCCTGCCTGTCTTTCTATCTATCTATCTATCTATCTATCTATCTATCTATCTATGTGATACACGATCC
>NC_068985.1:5459293-5462298 GCF_001194135.2 Octopus bimaculoides
AGAGAGAGAGAGAGAGAGAGAGAGAGAGAGAGAGAGAGAGAGAGAGAGAGAGAGACTGTTCGGTGTGTAACAACTTTTTATTTAGACACTGTCAGTTTGGAATGTTGCAGTTTGGTGTAATTAACTAGTGACCGTGCACTGACCAATGGCTGTGATTGACAAGGCAAAGAAATTGCTGGAGGCCAACTGTCTGCCTGTCAGTTAGTTTCGGTGGTTTGGGAATATCTCAAATACACCAAAAGATCAATCAGTATTACAGCTAATGCAAATGTTAAACAAACTTTTTATGAGTTGAAAAGATAAATCTCCTCTCTGGATATTTTGCCTTCAACGGTCTCAATTTAACTCCATGTCCTGATGTGAATATTTTACGAAACTCTTCTCGAGATTGTTGTATGCTTTTTGCACCATTTTGGTACCATTTTAGCCTAGATCGAGCAGTCCTTACTCGACCAGACTTATGTTTTTAATCTGTATTTATAAAAGGCAGGATGTGTGTGTGTGTGTGTGTGTGTGTGTGTGTGTGTGTACGTGAATGTAATTTATGCACGTCCACAAATATTAGCACCCATGTCGCTCCAATTTTAGGAGGACATTCGTCATGACCCTAGCTGTATTTTCGTCAACTTATTTTCCCCAGAGGCACCAGCGAATAGCAGTAAAAATAAAATTTCAACCAAAACTTTTAACAATTTTCAAGTCGGAGAAATCCACCATTGTTTACAAACAGAAGTTAAGTCCCTTTCTAGCGACGAGTAAGTTTTTGTTAAGACTTTTGCTTTTTCCATCGAGGAAAAAAGTGTTTTGTTGATATACGGGCAACACACACACACATACGAACATGTATGCGTACAAAAGATATGTATGCAATTGGAGTACGTACGTACGTACGTGTGTGTATGCGTGTGAGTATGTGTGTGTTGCCCTATGACTAAATGCTTTCCCTTCCTAACCAAACTGTTTCCCCGGCTATTGTTATCGTAATAGACGAGATTTGTTTATATTGGTGTATTACTTGAATGTCAGTAGTTCACTAGTAATTGTTGTTTTAAAATCTAAAGTTGGTGATGACAGTAATGAGAATATCGTGCCTAATGATGACAATGATAAAGTTGAGCCAAACAACGAAAGTCTGTTGAGGTCGTTGGAAATGGTGAGCATCATAACAAACCGTAAATTTAATAACATACAAGTCATTGATGTTAATGGGACTTTTAACGTCTTTTTTAGTGCCTTCCCAAAGAGCAGCAGCCAGCTTGTGGAAGCGATAATTCGTTGAAATTTATTAAATGCCATGCAATATTTAGTTTGTTTTTCGAAGGCGGAGAGCTGGCAGAATCGTTACTGTGCTGGACAAAATGCTTAGCGGTATATCGTCCGTCTTTACGTTCTGAGTTCAAATTCCGCCGAGATCGACTTTGCCTTTCATCCAAGTCGATGAAATTATTACCAGCTGCGTAATGGAGTCGATGTGATCGACCTTCTCCCGAACTTGCTAGCTTTGCCCCAAGATTTAAAACCAATATTTAGGTTCTTCTTCGAAGGCAGCGAGCTGGCACTATCATTAGCAAAATGCTTAACGGCTCTAGATTCATATTCCGCCGAAGTCGACTTTGCTGTTCCCTCCTTCGGCGAATTATTTCTCTTGGCTCAGTTTCGTTGTGGGTGCGTTTGTGTTTGTATGTAAAAGACGGACGAAATACCGTTTATGTCCTGTGGGTTAATGATTCTGCCAGCTCACCGCTTTCCAACACATTTTGTAGTGTTGTCATTGTTTCCATATTTTACCGGACTTACTGGAAAATTTGGAATTGAATGAGTGGCCTCGGCAGGGAGCTAATATTTTTGAAATCTAATTTCAGACGACATCCTTATAAAGGATGAGCTCTAATAGGCAATTTCAATGGCTCCTGCCTTTTATTAAGATTAGCAATATCTCAGCATTGATAAGAGCGCGAAAAACGATGAGCTAACGTCATAGTTATGCTGTCTCGCGAGAAATAGCAGCTAAGCTTTTATCAAATCCCAATCTATTGTCTTATAAACGAAGAACGGGCCAGGTTAACGTAACCCTACATATCTAAGACAAAAGAAGCGACGTTAACGGTTGAAATTCTTTGATCATATGGCAACTAGTTCTCCAGATCAATATCTGGTGCTGACAAAAACAACAACAACAACGTCAGGATTAATAACAACACCGAGAACAACAACAGCAACCTCAAAAATAAAAAAAAAACAATAATACCAATGACGACGAAGGTTTTGTAAGAGATGAAGACGGAGAAAGGGTCAGTCGATTTATATTGTCCTCAGTATTTGCGTGGAATTTCCTTTTATAAACTACGGAAGAAAGGAATGGTAATTTGGCCTTAGCAGAATTTGATATTGGAATGAAAAGAACCATAACTAAGTTCAGAATGAATTCTGTCCTGCGCTGAAATAATTACGCTATTTTAACAAGAAATACGGCAACTATCAATGGAAAACTAAATTGAAAAATTAAGAGGAAACAAACACGTTTGAAATTCGATGAGATGGGGTTTGGTTAGGGCGGAAGATAACAGGGGAGTCACATGCATGCATACATACATACATACAAACATACATATACGTACATGCAGGCATACATACATATATACATACATATATATACATACATATATACATACATATACATGCATGCATACATACATGCATACATATATATACGTACATGCAGGCATACATACATACTTATACACATTCATATATACATACAGACGTGCATTCATATATACACACATATACACACAAATACACACACACACAAATACATAGATACATACATACATACAAGCATACATATATACACACGTTCATACATATATACACACATACACATACAAAGATACAGACATACAAGGATACATATATACACACGTGCATACATATATACACACGTGCATACGCATATACACACGTGCATACACATATACACACAAATACATACACACACAAATACA
>NC_068985.1:5462433-5463746 GCF_001194135.2 Octopus bimaculoides
ATGGAGTTACACTGAGTGCAGTTGAAGTGGAGTGAGTGCGGAAGACGCGCATAGAGAGAGAAGGGAGCGGGGGAGGCTTGGAAGGCGGGGGAGGGGGCGGCGGCGGCGGAAACGATTAATGTGTGTGCGAGAACGTTCAAAGTGGAGCAGAAGATTTGTGATACACATTAAAAAAACATTAAATATGAACGCCCATTGACTTCGGATTTCGAAACTGATCACTTGAAACTAATCAATTTTGAAGGGAAATATCTTAAAATATGTACGCTAGAAACTGCCATTAATATACCACCTTATCAACACTAAAATTGCCTACCTACCTACCTACCTACATACATACATATATACATACCTACCTGTATTTCTATCTACAAACGTATCTATCTATCTATCTATCTATCTATCTATCTATCTATCTATCCATCCATCTATCCATTACTCTCTCTTTCTCTCTTTCTCCCCACTCTCTACTTTCTCTCTTTTCCCCCACTCTCTCCTCTCTCTCTTTCTCTCGCTCTCACTCTTTCTTTCCCTCCCTCTGTCTGTTAGTCTCTGTCTCTGTTTGTTTCTCTCTCTTCCTCTCTCTCTCTTTCGCTCTCTCTCTCTTTCGCTCTCTCTCTCTGTTTGTCAGTCTCTGTCTCTGTTCTCTGTCTATCTGTCTGTCTTTCTCTCTCTATCTCTCTCTTTCTTTCCCTCTGTCTGTGTCTGTCTGTCTTTCTCGCTCGCTCTCTCTTTCTCTCTATCTATCTGTCTTTCTTTCTGTCCCTCTGTCTGTCAGTCTCTGTCTCTGTTTCTTCCTCTCTCTCTTTCTCTCTCTCTCTCTCTCTCTCGTCTCTTCTTCCCGTTTATTGTTTTTTTTTTCGTTTTTGAAGTGCGTTGTAACTGAATTATAAAATTACTATGGAACTACAAGAAACAGAATATTCTGTTGGGATTTCACGAACATAATGAGTGCACACACTTTTGTGATAGGTTAGGTTAATTGCACAATATTCCATCAGAATGGTGTTCCCTGCCAATCTGCCAAAATGTGTGAAAGGCCAGTTTAGTGCAAATGATTAATTTTAGAGTAGAAAATTGGGTGGATCATATCCTGACCTGAAAACTAATGGGATTATAAAATAAATAAATATATATATGAATAAATAGAATCTTCATTTTTAATGTTTCAGTTTTGGGAATTTTAAAAAGAACATAATGCGGGTTTTGAGAATGGAGATAACGAAAATGATTGTGAAAAGTATGGCGGAAAGCATGTTTCATTTTATTGTTGGAAAGTTAAAGACAAAAGAAAGATCATATCGCAAGTTGAG
>NC_068985.1:5464002-5466925 GCF_001194135.2 Octopus bimaculoides
GGTAAAATTAATTAATTAACCAATTAATTAATCAAAAATTTTACCAAGTAGTTCGGTACGTTAAAATAACGTTAAAAACGTTAAAATAATTTTAACTATATATATAATATAATATAATATAATATAATATAATATAATGTGTGTGTGTGTATATATATATATGTGTGCGTGTGTGTGTGTGTATATATATATATATATATATATATATATATATATTTATATTAGATGACCCTTCATCAGTTGGTGGATGTCTATCTACTCCTCATTTCTAGCATATATGTATGTATTTAGATATGTATGTGTGTGTGTATATTTATTTGCCAGTTAACAAGGCTACCAATGGTTTCATGTAAAAAGAAATCTCTTAACAATTCTCTAGTCTGCCACATGGTGCTCTTCTCCAAAATGGAGACGCGTACCAACGTTCCCATGTGGCAAGTTTAGTAATTGTTAAACAAATTCAGCTCACATGAAACTATTGGTAATCTCGTTGACCCACGAAAAATTGGTGCTCAACTCCGCATTGACCCTCAAAGAATGTGGGTTAATGCGGAGTTGAGCACCAATTCTTACGGTTCTATACTACTAGCATGTGTGTGTGTGTGTGTGTGTGTGTGTGTGTGTGTGTGTGTGTGTGTGTGTGTTTTCGACATCAATCTTCGAGAACGTCAAATATACCTTTCGAGGAACACTGAATCTCGAAACCAATAAAGTTTAAAATATCAAGGTCTTCATGTCTTATAACCCTTTTGAATAGAAAATTTCTAGCCTGCCTGTGCGACTCGAATCCACATCTCCTGATTGACATACTGGTCATTGTAAACCGTTCGGATGTAAGTATCAAAGTTTAGAACCGAAACCTCTATCACTATAACTCTGTTGCTTTCCTGAAGCAGTGGATGTTCTTTTCGTTTTTTCGTTGCAAATAGTTAGAACCCGGCTATGTCGTGTGAATGTGATTTTGTCTACGAATGAATGTAGGTATGTTTCTTAGAATATAAGCATTGGGAATTAGTCATGTTGCTATAATAGCGCTTATTTCGGTCGTTAGTTTTATGCAAGTCAAACAGTATCTATGTTACAGGAGTGAGGACTTCATTACAGTTATCAGCCGAAAGAAACGAAAAACAAACGCGATTTTTCCTTTTCTTCAGAAACAAAAACGACAATGGAAATAATTGCATACTTGTATTTGAACACATGTGTATGAATGCACGTTTGTACATGTAATTGTGTGTGTGTGTGTGTGTGTGTGTGTGTGTGTGTCTTTGTGTGTCTGTGCCATGTGTATGTGTCATTATTCAGATTATTTTAAGATTTTTTGCCAATAGAGAAAGAACCGGTTTCTAGCCTACATCATGGAATTTCAACATCAATGGAACGGTACTTTTGTATGGGTGTATGTATGTATGTATGTATATGTGCAGATTTGTATGTTTTGCTTTATGCATGTATTCTCATGCATATAGTTGCATATCTAGACATGCCCATATATATATATTTAAATGATAAACTTCTGTATGTATGTTTGCATGTATGTATATATGTATGTATGTATGTATGTATGTCATTGTTCAGTTTATTTCAAAATTTCTTGCCAATAGAGAAATAACCGGTTTCTAACCTAGATCCCAGGCTCCTTCATTTGAATTTCAACATTAACAACAGAATATTTTGGTATGTATGTATGTACGCATGTATGTATGTATGTATGTATGTATGTATGTATGTATGTATGTATGTATGTATGCGCAGGTTTGTATATTTTACATCTGTATTCTCATGCATTTAGTTGCATATCTAGACATGCTCATATATACTTAAATGATAAACTTTTGGAATGTTTTACAGAATTTTACAGTTCCAGTGATGGATTGGATCTGTAGTTTTCGAATTAGCTTTCTCCATTCTAGTTTTGAGAAGCCTAATTTATCAAGATTGGTATTTAGGCAGTGTATTACATATACCAGGGCCTCAATAATTACATGAATGAACCTGAACTTGTAATCTGGATAGAGTAAACTATAGATTTCTCAATAGTTCAGCGTAGGTATTCTCTTTTGTCACTGATCTTCAGCTTTATTTTAACATCCGCTGGGCAGCTAATTTCCACAACTTTACACAGTTTCTCTTCTCTATCCCAAATCATTATATCAGGTCTGTTGTGCTTACATTCTATTGAGGTCTTCATTGGGACATTCCACCAGTATGTGTGTATGTGTTTGTCTGTCTGTCTGTCTGTATGTATGTATGTATGTATGTATGTATGCATGTATGTATGTATGTGTGTGTGTGTGTGTGTGTGTGTGTGTGTGTGTGTGTGTGTGTGTGTGTGTATATTCTCCTTCCCTTTTTTCATTTTGAATAAATTTCGACCGAGCACCTGCTAAGTAGCAAAGGAAAGAAAACGTCTTGTTTTGTTCATCATTATTTAAACATGAATGCGTATGTGTCCTGTTTGCGTATGTATGTAATTGTGTATAGGTATGCATGTACGTGCAAATGTTTATATGTATATATGTGAGTGGGTACATAGAATATGTGTGGTAGCGTGTGAATACGTATGTCTGTATGTGCGTATATATGTATATAAGTATCTTCTTGTCTCCGTGGCTATGCGTAAATGTCTCTCTCTCTCTACACGTCTGCGTATTCATGTATGCGTATGTCTTCGAGTGCATATACAATTAGATTCGTGTGTGTTTGCGTTCTGTGTGTGTGTGTGTGTGTGCATGTGTGAATCACTGAATGCGTGTATGTGAGTAAGTACTGGTAGCTTCATAGAACATAATTACGACAAGAACTTCGGAATTAGCCTCGTTGCTAAACTTTCTTAGCTCAACATTATAAATAATAATGACATAGGGGAACGTATGCCATGATAAACATAACTAATAAATACCTTAAAATATATATATATATA
>NC_068985.1:5467845-5477171 GCF_001194135.2 Octopus bimaculoides
TATATATACGTACGAGAAGACACAAATTTACGTATACATATATAATTACATACACACGCGGACATAAATTTATACGTTTTCACATACATACACACACACACACACACTCTCCCTCTGTCTCTCTGCCTCTCTCTCTGTCTCTCTGCCTCTCTCTCTGTCTCTCTGCCTCTCTCTCTGTGTCTCTCTGTCTATCTGTCTGTCTGTCTGTCTGTCTGTCTCTGTCTGTCTGTATGTCTGTCTCTGTCTGTCTGTCTATCTCTCTCTCTGTTTCTCTCTCTCTCACACATACATATTCTGAAAACACACAAATACACAACCGCATAAATATTCATATACTGGCACATAGTTACATAAACATACAAAGAGATGCACAGAGCTACAAATCTAAAAGAAACAATTTGAAAGAGAGATTTTCTCACCGTTTTTCCGGTGGTGGGAAAAGTCATTCAAATTAAATAAAACATTAAAAAAAACTAGTAAAACAGTTATTTTACAACAGAAAAATAAATAAGAGCCGAAGTCAAATACAAAATGAAAGACCAGGGACGTTCACCCATGATATAAATAAATTGTGTGTAGGCGCAATGGCCCAGTGGTTAGGGCAGCGGACTCGCGGTCGTAGGATCGCGGTTTCGATTCCCATACCGAGCGTTATGAGTGTTTATTGAGCGATAACACCTAAAAGCTCGATGAGGATCCGGCAGGGGATGGTGGCAAACCTTGCTGTTCTCTTCCATCACAACATTCTCTCACTCTTTCTTCCTGTTTCTCTTGTACCTGTATTTCAAAGAGCCAGCCTTGTCACACTGTGTCACGCTGAATCTCCCCCGAGAACTACGTCAAGGGTACACGTGTCTGTGGAGTGTTCAACCACTTGCACGTTAATTTCACGAGCAGGCTGTTACGTTGATCGGATCAACTGGAAACCTCGTCGTCGTAACTGACGGAGTGTCACGAAATAAGTTGTCGTTGAAAGAGAGAAAGAAAAAAGTTATTAAAGTGAAAGTTCTAGAGCGAAAGCATAACGTTTCGGATATAGTAATTTGTCAGGTTTACAAAGAAAAGTCCAAGGAAAGGGGGGAAAAGAACGGAGTAAAAGAGATAAGGAAAAAAAATACGGGAGGAAACGCAGGTGGACAACTTGTGAAACACTATTTAAACTCTGGTCTAATTGGCCTTAAAACAGCTTTTCTGCATAGGGAGGGACTGAATCCAGATGTCGGTCTAATATGAACACTGTACTTCGTAACTTGCAACTGAAAAGATAACATGGCTGCACTATTGCACTTTATTGGTAAGTTACCGTTGTTCCAAAAAATATATGTCGCAATTTCAATTGGCAATATCAAATTGAAGTAGTATCATTTGGTGGTTGGGCCGGTTTGAAAACACTCCTTTGAAATCGGCATCAATTTTGGCGGTCTTGATGAGGCTGTCGAACTCATTTGACTAATTAGGGTTAGGGTTATATAAAAAAGAACTCATACGTTTTATATTTGACTTGTTTCATTTATTGGACTGCGGCCATGCTGGGGGTACCGCTGTGATGGGTTTGGTCGAACAGATCAACCCCAGTACTTTTTTGTTCGACTTGGTACTTACTGTATCGGTTGGTTTTTGCCGAAAGGCTAGTTTACTTGGTTGTAAACAAACCAACATCGGTTGTCAAGTGGTGGTTGTGGGACAAGCACAAGCACAAGCAGAATGATACACATACGAAGTATCTCTCTCTCTCGCCTTCTCTCTCCATCCTTCTCTCTCTCTATTCCATTCTCTCTCGTCCTCTCTCTCTCCATCCTTCTCTCTCTCTATTCCCTCTCTCTCTCTATCCCCCCTCTCTCTCTGTCTCTACAGGCCTATATACATACACACATATTTGTAATGTTCGAAAGGAAAAAACGAAGACAAGACTCACCCCCCCACACACACACGTACGCACGTCAGGTTTCTTTCAGTTTCCGTTGGTTAAACCTACTCACAAGGCTTTTGTGAGCCTGGAACTAAAGTAGAAGACACTTGCCTATGTGACGCGCATTGAAACTCAACCCCAAAGCAAAATGTTTGAGAAGCAAAATTGTTAACCACACAACCACACCTGGCCCTATAACGACACTTTCTTTGGCCGACGTTAATTCGACTCCATTCTTCTTCTAAACTTTGTACTTATTCCAGTATTAAGCACCTATAATTCATTGTTCTGCTTGTCACGAAGTTCATATGTTCAAGTACCATACTTTACAAAACCATAACTATGGAACGAAATCAAACATAAATCCATAATCGTCTTTATCCTGATGAAACAATTATTATGAAGAACTCTATAGTTCTGCATCAAACAGAAATTTAGGAATTTATTAAGCATGAAATTCTACGAGTTATATTTTCGATAACATTATTTGTAGAATGGTTAGGGCGGTGCATTGGCAGAATCGTTAGAGAGGTGGACACATTGCATTGCTCTGTTTAGTTCCTCGACTTAATTTCCTGTGTACGTAACCCCACGTGGGAAACCTTGTTTCACTTCGATCTGGAGCTCATAAAATACACCACCGTGAAATCGACTGAACCTATCCCCAAATACATAGCCATAGTAAATGCACGCATACATACACACATACACACTACACACATCACACATCACACTTTAAACGATATGCGTTTGCAATCCTGTAACAGAAGATTGCCACAAAGTGACGCTCTTGTAATCCGCATGTGTAGGCTATGCCATGTTTCTGGGGAAGACATCACACATGTGATTAGCAGCTGTCCTAAAATGACGTCACGTTACTACCTCTCTATGTAGCACGATGTTGTGGCTAAAACAATTTACAATGCCATCCGCAAGAAAGACTGTCCTGAAATAAACTTAGGAAATCCATCTGTTATGGAATACATTCATAAACACCAACTCAAGGAATACTGGTAGAATATTCCCATCAAAACTTCCATCAAATATAAACATAACAGGCCGGATATTGTTTTTGGGGACAGAGGGGCAAAGGTAAGTACCGTTATAGAGGTCAGCTGTTCTGCAGATATAAATATCTCTTTGAAAATCAAAGAAAAAAAAGAGGATGTCTATGGACAGATGCTTCGAAACCTCCACCTTCTATATCCAGACTATAAATTTATATTCATACCAACAATAATTGGAGAACGTGGGATTTACAGAATAATTCGTACATTACAAATCAATTCTGTGAGTGGAACTGTAAAAATATGCAAGACTTTTCTCAAGTTCCAAATGTGAATTTGTCTGTGCTAACTACATCCCAAAGATGGAGCCTTGTTTCTTTGTTGGAAACCGGTTCCCTCCTCAGGGGAAGATTTATGATAATTAAAAAATAGAAGAGACTACATGCACCTATATGCATGAGAATACATACATAAAACATACAAAACTGCACATACATAAAACATACATACACACATACATACAAACAAAAATACCCTGTTGGTGATGCTGAAATTCCAATGAAGGAGCCTTGGATCTAGGTTAGAAATTGGTTCCCTCCTCAGTGGAAGATGTATAATCATTAAAACATAAAAGAGATAAGCATATACACACACACACACACACATATATATTATTATATATATATATTCTTTTATTCTGTAACTTGTTTCAGTCATTTGACTGCGGCCATGTTGGAGTACATCCTTTAGTCGAGAAAATTAACTCCAGGACTTATTCATTGTAAGTCTAGTACTTATTCTATCGGTACCCTTTGCCGAACCGCTAGTTTACGGGGACATAAGCGCACCGGCATCGGTTGTCAAGCAATGTCGGGGGGACAAGCACAGACACACAAACCTATACACACAAACACACACACACACACACACACACACACACACACACATATATACAATTGAATACAAGGATAAAAACCACGTTAATGATTTTTATCAACTAGTCAGCATGTGACTTTTCTACATCTGTATTGCTATGTTGCTATAAATATAATTGTACGTAGACATGTATGCGTGAATAAATACACACTCTTACGCTCACACAAACACATATATAAGTGATCAGGTTAAAGCTAAGTAAATAATTTATAGGTGAGTCTATAAAACTGATGTGAAGTGAGTTCCAAACCGTTCCAGGCAGATAGGTTTTCCTTTGGGACGGAAGCAACATAATTATTTGCGTCTAGCTGAGAAGAATAGATTTCTTTGTCCTGTAACCTGCAATAAATTCCTGGCTTACCCAAGTGTATATCAAAATATCGTACAAGATCAAGCATTAAGGACTGAATGGATAAAAGCCAAGAGAGACACAAACCCAGAAGATTCCCAATGTAGATTATGCAAATCAAAAGAGGAAAGCGTTACTCGTATAGAAAGTGAATGTAGCTTGCAGGCACAGAAAGAATACAAGAATAGACATGACAACCCTTAGGAGAGTAATCCATTGGGAGCTATGTAGAAAGCTAGGATTTGAACATACTGATAAATGGTATGAAGATGAACATAATAAAGTACTAGAAAGAAATACAAGATGTTGTGGGACTTTAACATTCAGACTGACAGAGCAATAGAAACTAGAAGGCCTGATTTAGCGGTAGCGGATAACGAGAATAGAAAGTGCCAGGTAATTGACTTTACAGTCCCAAATGATGAAAAAATTGATAAGAGAAGTATAGAAAAAAAAAGCGAAGTATTAGGACCCGGCGATTGAATTCATGAGACTATGGAAAGTGTGGGTAAAATGTATCCCAGTAGTTATAGGTCCATTGGGAACTATCCCTAAAGATCTGAACAGATGGATAGAGGAAATAAGCATAAAACCCAGTTTAGTACAGCTGCAGAAAAGAGTGTTATTAGGGACGGCTAGGATACTTAGGAGGGATCTTGGCATCTAAGGCAACTTGTAGCCCGATGTTAAGATTTTTCCTTTACGAAAAGTCTAATCAGTTGAGTTATATGAAGATAATAATAACAATAATCCTTTCTACTAAATGCAAAAGACCTATATTTGGGGCAAGGGGGTGAGGATAGGAAATTACATCAACCCCAGTACTGAAACTTATTTTATCGACCCCCACTGAGTCAGCCTCAGTGGAACTGAACTTAGAACGTGAAGACGGACGAAATGCCGCTAAGCATTTCGTCCGGCATGCTAACGTTTCTGCTAGCTCGTCGCCTTAATAATAATAATAATAATAATAATAATAATAATAATAATAATAATAATCCTACGTAAAATACTGTCTATGTGATCTCAAATTTTAAAACAAACAATTTTCTTATGGTTTCTTAAACATTCTCTAGAACAACACTATGTACAAATCCAGATATATGGTACCCTAGGCATAACACCTACATGAAGTTCTAACTTGTTGTCTCTTGAGGTCTCTGGGTGAGACTTGGATCCAACATAAAATAATAATAATAATAATATGCAATACCAGGCAGTGGCGCTTGTGACCTCTCATCTTAACTGACTGGAAGTGTTATCATGTGCATTGTTTTGTCTTGATATTGATGGGCTACAGTATATATTCTGCTGAATACAACAGATTTGCTTGTCAGTTGTTTGACCATAACCACTTGAGCATGTCCCTTAGTTGCTGACGGTATGTGCATCTCTGATCACGAGCAGAAGTAGTGGAGGTGTATCATAGTCATGTCTTGAGAGGAATTCTTTGGAGTTTGAATAATTCACCTCTGGAAACATGGGTGTTCATCATCTTTTAACAACTTTTATTCAGGGACCTTTTGAGCAGGATGGGCTACTCGACCAGAAGAAAATTCTAACTGGGTCTCACCTGCAAGGTGGAGTCGGCGAGTCAATAGTGAGTCTGCTTTACCCCAAGCGGAGATTAACAGCTCTGATTTCCATTCCTGACGCTGAATTGTGCCCATGGCTCCTTGTCGTTGGATATTTCCACTTAACTGTAAATCGTACGATGAAGTACAAATTTGCTCACGAAATACAGATGCCGAAAAATATGACATGATTAAACGAAGTGCCCATATATGAATCATTGCTGGGTTCATTTGCCCCTGCGTTCTCAGAGAAGACCACGATGCTGCTTCTGAATATAGTGATGGAATCAAGGCCGCAGTTGTCTTGATCTACAACGTCATTCGATCAGCTTCTTTGGTTTTGATTATAGTCTTCTGTTTGATTGATGATGTCCGACAGTCCGTCAGTCATTAAAATCATTACTCACCGGTATACGTCACCAAATATAGAACTTACTCAATTCACAGGAAATTCTAACCACAACGCTAACAACCAAAACATCTAATGTACAATGAAATATAGCTTTGACATTCAGGCAATAAAGTGAGAGAAAATAAAGCGTTGAAATCTCAACAGAAGAAACAGCAGCTTTTTAATCTGAAACCATAAAAATGTCATCGAGATAATTCGAATGTCAATATCATCGATAAATATCGTTGGTGTTCTTAGTTTAGTTAGTAGAGCATCAGACTTTAACGTGCTAATAAAGAAATATCATTAATAATTTTCTGTATTGGAGTTCAAATGTTACCCAGTCAAATCTTATCATTTTTTTCATTCTCTAATCAAAACAATAGATACCAGTTCTACAGAATGAATTCCAACATGTAAGCTTTTATATGAAAACATATAAATGGCAGAGCTGTTAAAGATTAGCCTGATATATTAATCATGTTTCTATCACATTAATTCATTTCCTTAAAACGTTTTATAAACAATGATGAATAAATCCATAATCTACAGATGAAAACTTTTGTATCGATATTGTTGACAGGTTTATTGTTGTCGCAGTTTGAAAATAAAGAGAAAATATGACCTGAGTTAACTCTTATGTCTTACAAATGTGGCAGAGGTTAAACTTGACGTGAGGGGCTGCGGAGGGGGAAGGACAGCTAGGTATATTGATTTTATCTATTAAATTCCAATAGACACAAAAAGAAGAAAAGGGATGATATATTCCATTGTGAAGTTCTTCGAGACACGATTGATGAATAGATATACTCAAGAATATATTTTATTATTGTGGTTACTTAAGCTCGGATCAACACTGATGAAGTAGAACTGTGGCTAAACGTATTCTAGCTGTGACCCTGTCTTCTTCGATATATCTAGGACGACATTATTTATTAAACCTATTTATTAAGAGAGTGGAATGTACTTTCAGGTAGATTTAGCTGCTATTTCTCAAACGAATGACCACATAGAGGTTTCCGTATTGGTTGGAGCCAATATATTTTGCTACTCGTCATATACTTCACTGTTTGGGGTTTCAAACGCCACTGGAGGCAGTGTTGTTTTATTCAGCTCAATAAGCTAAATACGAAGGCAATTTAACCGGTTTTAACCGAAAATCGACCTAAAAATAATTACCAACGGTTTATTAAAACAATAATGAAAGCGCATGGCCTTGTGGTTAGGGTGTGACACCCAAGGTTGACAAACCAGGGGTTCAATTCTCGGAACGGGCAGTGTGTTGTTTTCTTGATCCCCAATTTACTATTTTGTTACGAGGGCTCTCCAAAATTTTATATGGACCCTCAGGAGCCATATAGGGCGCCGGCTGAGAACCATTGTTATATCCGGTATGCTGGAGTTCACAGCTGCACCGACTTCAAAAACGTAGATGACGTTATTCTTTTACTTGTTTCAGTCATTTGACTGTGACCATGCTGGAGCACCGCCTTCTGTAGAAGACGTCGCCCCCAGGACTTATTCATTGTAAGTCTAGTACTTATTCTATCGAGCTTTTTTGCCGAATCGCTAGGTTACGGTACGTAAACACACCAAAGTCGGTTGTCTAGCGATGATGGGACGACAAACACCGACATGCAAATACACACAGACACACGCTCACACACGCACACACACACACACAGACGCACACACACACACACACACAAACACACATATATATACGACGGGTTTCTTTCAGTTTCCGTCTACCAAATCCACTCACAAGGCTTTGGTCGACTCGAGGCAATAGAAGAAGACAAGGTGCCACGCAGTGGGACAGAACCCGGAACCATGTGGTTGGGCTGAAGCAGAAATTAGGATGAGTGAGGCTACAACACATTTGATCATGGTCAACTACAAGAATACACTTTGCGCTAATTAATATGCAACAACAACGACGACCATAATGGTACCGATAATGGTTCCTTATATCTGTGCATACCGGTTTCAAACTTTGGCACAAGGCCAGGAGTTTTAGAGGAGGGGTAAGTCGATTACATCCACTCTAGTACGTAACTGGTACTTATTTTATCGAACCCCGAAATGATGAAAGGCAAAGACGACCTCGGCGGAATCTGGACTGCAAACATAATGCCGCAATCTGGATTGCGAGCATAATGCCGCAAAGCATTTTGCCCGGCGCAGTAACGATTCTGATAATAGCATTTGTCAATAACAAAATCGTTCCTAAGCTGAGATGAAATTGCACCTGGATTTATATTAGAATATATTACGAGGAAATTAAACAAATACAGGTGTACCTATTTTACTAATACGTGCTTCTAAGAAGGAAACTATTATTTGACTAATATATTGTTGTTTCCGCGTATCAAATGTTATAGCAAACACAAACGATTTCTATGAAGGAAAAATCGTTTACAAATAACGTTCAAATAATTAAAATCTGAGAATTTGAATCATCAAATAGACTTTATTTACGAAGGTCTTAAACTATCAGCCACAAACAGATGATAATACGAAGCACCCACACAAACACACACACACACACACACACACACACACACACACACACACACACACACACACACACACACACACACACACACACACACACACACACACACTCAAACACACACACACACACAGGCAGGCATTACTACAGATACGGTTAAATATATACATGTGTGGGGGGTTGTATGCACCTAAAAATTTCTGGAAATGCACAGATGTACAATGCAACTGCAATATATAAATAATAAAAAACAAACACAAACCTATGTACGTATGTATGTCATTCTTCACTTATAATTTCAAGATTTCTTGCCAATAAAGAAAGAACCGGTTTCTAACCTAGATCCGAAGTTCCTTCACTAGGATTTTAATAACATCAGCAGAGTGTTTTCGCATGTATGCATGTATGCATGTTTGTACATGTGCAGATTTGTATGCGTTGCCTTATGTATATATTCTCATGCATATAGTTGCATGTCTAGACATGCTCAGATATATTTAAACTTCTGAAACGTTTTACAGATATGTATGTATGTATGTATGTATGTATGTATGTATGTATTTATGTATGCATGTATTTCATTATTCAAGATATCTTGCTAATAGACAAAGAACCGGTCTCTAATATAGATCCTGCCATCTATCC
>NC_068985.1:5477643-5486674 GCF_001194135.2 Octopus bimaculoides
TATATATATATATATACGTATACATACATACATATGTATCTATGTATATATATATACGCACACATACATCTCTCTCTCTCTCTATATATATATATATGTGTGTGTCTGCCTGTCTGTCTGTCTGTATGTATGTATGTATATATACATACACACACAACCACATAAATAGACTCACATATTGATATATATATATGTATATATCTATGCCCTGTCTCTATCTGTCTGTCAGTCTGTTAGTCTGCTTGTCTTTATATATATATATATGTGTGTGCGTGTGTGTATACAAAGAGGGAGAGAGAGAGACAGAGAGAGACACAGAGAGAAAGAGAGAGAGAGAGAGAGAGAGAGAGAGAGAGAGAGAGAGAGAGAGTAAGAGGGAGAGAGGGATGGAAAGATAGGAGAGGGAGGTATATTTCTGTATAATTAGTTGCAATGATTAGAGATAAGAGGATGTCAAAGATGGCATTTAACAAGGGAGACCTTAAATATTAAAACCGAAAAATAAATAATGCATAAATAACTGAATTACAGATAACACGATCCTCTACTCGGAAGTGGAATGCTTGTGGATATACGTGTGTGGGTTTGTATGCGTATGAGAGTGTTAAACTGTGAATTGTATAACACGCATATGAATGAAAAACATCGTTCTGAATTCTGTGTTTTAATATATTTGGTGATAAATTCAGGCGGCGAGCTGGCAGAAACGTTAGCACGCCGGGCGAAATGGTTAGCGGTATTTCGTCTGTTTTTACGTTCTGAGTTTAAATTCAGTCGAGGTCGACTTTGCCTTTCAATCTTTCTGGGTCGATGAAATAAGTTTCCTGTTACGCACTGCTGTCCATATAATCAACTAGCCCCCTTCCCGCCAAAATTTTCAAGGTCTCGTGCCTAGAGAAGAATAAATATTTACTTCTCGATAAGGCGGCGAACTGGCAGAAACATTAGCACGTCGGGCAAAATGCTTATCGGTATTTCGTCAGTCTTTACGTTCTGAGTTCAAATTCCGCCGATGTCAACTTTGCTTTTCATCCTTTCGGAGTCGATAAATTAAGTACCAGCTGCGTACTGGGGTCGATCTAATCGACTGGTACCCGCCCCCAAAATTATGGGCTTTGTGCCTAGAGTAGAAAAGAATATACTTGGTGATAAATTTAGTCCATCTTTGCGCTCTGAGTTCAAATTCCGTCGAGATCGACTCTGCTTTTCAGGTCGACTCTGCTTCAGGTCGACTCT
Source organism: Octopus bimaculoides (assembly GCF_001194135.2). Lineage (NCBI taxonomy): Eukaryota > Metazoa > Mollusca > Cephalopoda > Octopoda > Octopodidae > Octopus > Octopus bimaculoides. The sequence continues at coordinate 5,478,880 of NC_068985.1, forward strand.
GCTCCAAGTCGACTCTGCTTCAAGTCGACTCTGCTTTTCAGGTCGACTCTGCTTCAGGCCGACTCTGCTTTCGGAGTCGATAAAATAAGTACCAGCTGAGAATGCTAATTTCACGCGCAGGCTGTTCTTTTAAAGGTTCAACTAGCCGACAGAATGCTAGTAAAATGGTGGAATTTGAGAGCGAGATTTGACTGCTCCTTTTAGTAAGGCAATGCATAATGCAGAAACGGTTTCAAAAGCTCCAAGAAAAGTTCTTGTGCGCGTGCGTGCGTGCGTGTATGTATCTATTTATGTATGTATGCATGTATGCATGCTTGTATGTATGTATGCATGTACAGTAATGCCTCCATTATCGCGGGTGTTACGTTCCAAAACACCCCACGATAAGTAGAAATCCGCGAAGTAGAAAAAGTACCGTACTGTATATTTATTATTATTATTTTTATGATTTGTATATATTTCTTTTATTTATAAATGCAAAACAGCATCACGGAGGAATCGACGTAAGCTTAAATAATAAACCGCGAGGGATTACTGTATGTGTGTATGTATGTGCGTGTGTGTTTGTGTTTGTGTGTGTGTATGTGTGTGTATGTGTGTGTATATGTATGTATGTTATTATTCAGTTTATTTCAAGATTTCTTGTCAATAAAGAACTGGTTTCTAACCTAGATCGAAGGTCCCTTCATTGGAATTTCAACACCAACTACAAGGTATTTTTGCTTGTACATATGTATGCATGTGCAAGTATGTATGTATGTATGTATGTATATATTCTCATGCATATAGTTGCATATCTAGACATGCTCATATATATTTAAATGATAAACTTCTGGAAAGTTTTACAGATTTTTACAGTTCCAGTGATGTATGTATGTATGTATGTACGCGTGTCTTTGTGTTTGTGTGTGTGTGTGTGTGTGTGTGTGTGTGTGTGTGTGTGTGTGTGTGTGTGTGTGTGTGTGTGTGTGTGTGTGCGTGTGTGCGTGTGCGTTTATTCTAACAGACTGGGAGCAATAAAAAATGAAAGACAAAGGAGGCAGAACAATTTTATGATCAAGTGTATAACAAGACTGGAGATTATCTGGGCTGGCAACAATTAGTCCATAACAGATTACATTCAAAGAAGCCGCTAAGTTTAATTACAATGAGTGGGGTTGAACAATCTAACGTTTCGAAATACTGACTTTTCGTCTGAGAGTTTAGTCACAATCGGTTGCAACTTCATAAAATGCTAGGTAGCAATCGAAATGTCTGTCGTAGAATCAAAGCGACTAGATTTTCTCTATTGTTATTCACTGTCAGGCGAAGGGCAAGCCCCTACCACGTTCGCTTATTCACTTTCCGCTATAAATGAACTTGCTGAACTTTCTTTAGAACTCTCCTCTGATGTCAGAACGTTAATGGACGAAACTAAACACTTAAAACAAACAAAAACAAAAAAACACAAAAGAAACAAAAGGAGTTTAACGTGTCGGAATTATTCATGTCACGTCACATCACAAACAAGGCTTTTCATATTATTTCCAATTCAATTCTGACCGACACAGGCCAGTTCTTGCGACTTTTCCTTGCAATACAGTACACTATTTACCCAGACACCGTCTCTTCTACAGATACAGACACACACAGTCACACACACGCATACGCACACATACATATATACACGTTTGTGTGTATATATATATGTGTCTGTGTGTGTGTCTGTGTATACAAAACATCTTATACAAATGTATTTAACCACTATTAACAGGCAAATTACACTTCATTTTGAACATATGTGCTCATGAATGTCACTCACTCACACACACCACACATATATACACACAGCTACACCCGTAGATATTACACACACACGCATATACATTTACACACACACACACACACACACACACACACACACACACACACACACACATATATATACTTTGTTAATAAAGCTGCAAAGAGATCTCAAAAACTGTTACTCAGAGTTCAACGTTCCCGTTCATGGGACGGTTTTCGTCCGACGAACGGGAGCGTGAAACTCTGAGTAACAGTTTTTGTGATGTCTTTGCAGCTTTATTAATAAAGCGTATTACTCTACTTCCAGTAGTCGAGTACTATTTTTTCACACACACACACACACACACACACACACACACATGTGCGCGTGTGGAGTCGCAATGGCCCAGTGGTTAGGGCAGCGGACTCGCCTCTCAGACCGGGCGTTGTGAGTGTTTATTGAGCGAAAACACCTAAAGCTCCACGAGGCTCGGACAGGGGTGGGGTGGGGAACCCTGTTGTACTCTTTCACCACAACTTTCTCTCACTCTTTCTTCCTGTTTCTGTTGTACCTGTATTTCAAAGGGCCAGCGATGGATTTGAAAAATTATGATATGTAAAGATCAGACATGCGCTATTCTGCCTCATAATTATATGGTAATCTTTGGCGCACCCGCTGATGAGAACTTCGCCCAGTAAATTATTTTATTTGCTAATTAAAGTGCGAAACCATGGTCCGGTAACAAAATATGGTAAATGTTTTTATTTTTCATTCCCTTCGAAATTACCCCTAACCGTGGTTAGGATCTTGTCTGGTCCTTCTAGTATGCTAGATTTCCCGTCAAGACACCTCTGATGCGTTTAAATGTACACTAATTATATATATATATATATATGTGGCCCGTGATGTTTGGCGCCACACGATCTTCAGCGCGGTCAACAAGTTTGAAGAACATAGAAGAGACGCGCATAAACAAGAGACGCAGGAGGAAGGCCCAAGCCGCCTCTGACACCACACCGGATGTTACCTTCGTCTGTGGACACTGCTCACGGGCCTGCCTTTCCCACATCGGACTTGTCAGTCATGAGACGACGTGGACAGCCTTCCTAATCTGCGTTCGCGAAGCTAAGTCAAGATATGTATGTATATATATATATTTAAATATACATATGTGATATATATATGTGTGTGTGTATATACACAGACATAATTGTCTGTATAGAAGTAAATGATTCGCCATCAGTTTCTATGAGGGGAATTCTATTTCTTCGATGGCTTAAATCTACTTTCTCATTAAACTTATTCCAACATTTCACAAATAAGTCCAAGTAATCCCCGAAAACCCGCTTCCTACAATGAGTGACAAGAAAGATGGCATTTCATTCCTGGGGAAGAAACTTGGAGAATTTAAAGAAGACACTTGCCCAATGCATTGTGAGCGAATCGAAGACCTTATAACTTCGATGTGAACGTCTTAAACACTGATGGATGTTTAGGCGCAGGTGTGGATGTGTGTAAGAACTTTCTTCCGAATTTATGTGGCTCCGAGTTCAATCCTACAGCGTGGAAGCTTGTGCAAGTGTTTTTTTATAGCCTTGGGCCAACCAATGCCTTGCGTTTAGATCTGGTTGACGGAAACAGAAACACAAACACACATAGTTTGTGTGTTTGTGTGTGTGTGTGTACATGTGTGAGCCACTCAGTTTGATCCCCACCAGCGCTTGACAACCGGCGTTGGTTTGTTTACGTCGTCATAAGTTTGCGGTTTGGCAGGACATTCTTTCGATTAAAACACTTCAAGGCGGTACCCCAGCATGGCCGCAGACCATTTACTGAAGCAAACTGAAGATGAGTAAGCCACACACACACACACACTTAAATACACACACGTACACGCACACATCCACACGCATTCACAAAGACACACAGAGAGTATATCTTTTTTTCTCTGTTATAACACGTTGCTGCTATGGCATACATTAATGCAGACGTCCATAGCTTGGTATCTACATACTTACATACATACGTAGATAGATATCCACAACACACAATACATATACATACATATTTGCATACAGTTCTGTATAAACTTAATATTGACTTAATTGATATTCATATTTTCCTGAATCTTCATGAATAAAAGCAAAAGTATATAATACCCTAGGGATATTAAATACCAATATTATACAAACTATTGAAATCACAGATAATATACCATCATCGTGGACAGGAATTGGAGACGATAAAAGAAAAATTACAGCAAATAAACAAAATGAAATAAAAACTATCTAATATTATACCCTAATGAGACAATTAATTGAATTCTTTGCGAATAGTCATCAATATAAAGTCCCGGTTATCAAATTTCCGCCATATTTCACGCTGCATTAATGGCGTTTCGATGATTTCATTGACAAGGCACGTAACTCGTGTAATACTCTTCAAACAATTGTTCTCAGTAGATAACTCTTTCATTACTCCAAGGGATCCTGTGTTATAATTGATTGTTTATTTTATTTAACTATGTCGAAATTGTTTGTTTACAGGATCACTAAGTTTCTGAGGTCGAAGGTGTAATTGGAATGTCTGTAATTCCGTGTACAATAAATATCACTTGACGTTTTGTTTGACGAAATCCGCTGTTTCGATTTTTCGGTGATGTTTATAAAGTCACAAACACATAGCTGCAGCCATGCTTCAAGACTACAATAAGTCTAAAAAGTCCATGTCAGGAACATCCAGCTTTTATTGTTCATTGGCTGTAAACCAGTGATTCTAAACCGGGGTCCATAAAAATCTTTGATGTTAAAAATCACGAGCGCTATATTAGTTTCATTACTACAGTACACATCATATGCTGCGTGGTAAGTAGCTTGCTTACCAGTCACATGGTTCTGGGTTCATTCCCACTGCATGGCACCTTGGGCAAGAGTCTTCTACTATAGCCTCGGGCTGACCAAAGCCTTGTGAATGGATTTGGTAGACGGAAACTGAAAGAAGCCTGTCGTATATATGTATATATATATATGTGTGTGTGTGTGTATATGTTTGTATGTCTATGTTTGTCCCCCCCCCCAACATCGCTTGGCAACCGATGGGGGTGTGTTTGCGTCCCCGTAACATAGCGGTTCGGTAAAAGAGACCGATAGAATAAGTACTAGGCTTACAAAGAATAAGTACTGGGGTTGATGTACTCGACTAAAGGCGGTGCTCCAGCATGGCCGCAGTTAAATGACTGAAACAAGTAAAGAGAGTATAATATTTTAACAATTTTTTAAATGTAATTTCCAATGAGATTTAATTATAAGAATATAACAGAATGTTTAAACATCGAATGGCAAGGAGAGTCCACTCTAGGAAAATAGGAATCAAATGGATCGATAGGCAAAAAGAAAAGAAAAGAAATGGATGAGAACCATTGCACAAAAACATCAACAATAGAGCGGATGGAGTAAAGATTATTTGCCAACATAGCATGGCAGTCTTAGTTTAGGACGAATGTTGCTGTAATTTAGCCCCAGGAAACATCTTCTCCAGCTGGCTATACAACTGCCATGTTATGTTGGCAAATAATCTTTACTCCAAAGTACTGTTGTAAGATTTACAAATAGTAATTTTGTAATAGAGCGGATATTTGATCGAAGACGCTCCATATGCGCCATTCAAGTAGTATGAATAGAGATCGCATGATATATCAGTCAGTAATGGCATTAGAACGGAGTTTACGATAACTGTTATCAATTCTACTCTAACATCATTATGTACAATTACCTACCACATGACGTATGGTAAATTAACGTCACAGGAGGCCTATTTAAGCAAATTATCAAGTAATTACATACAACAACCGTTCAAATACCGGGTACTATCCACACCAAAATATAATGAAATCCCTCCTTTATTACTGAAAAGAAAATATAGAATTTGCGCCTATCCAAATCCACCTCCTTCTTGGTGGTATTAGACAAATTTTAAATCTTTAATCTTTAAGCCGTCATTTTATTTCTTTATTTATGTTTATTAGTTTCAGCTCAAAGCAGTGGCCATGCTGGGGCACCGTCGTTTTGCTACACTGTTATTATTGAGAGCCTCCTCTAATATGTGGCATTCGGTGAATACGGGAGTTTGATGTCGCTACCCTCATTTGTGTCTCTTACCGCGAGGTAGGTTCATCTGGGACTCTCGACAGGAAGAGATCCAGTTTTAATTGGAAAACACCTACATACACATTGTGTAAGTCCCTCAGGCTCTTTGGGAGAATGTTAAAAAGCTGTCAGACCCTGAAACCCGGAATGTTGCAGTAATTGGTCCAGAAGCGCGCTGGCATTGCTGGGATCTTTGGCACTGTGCAGTGTCGACGCGTTCTGGCATTTGTGTAGCTTTCAATGCCAAAATTTGGCACAATCCCTTCCAGGATCTTCATTTCTTTCTTTAATTTTTTTTTATTAAAGATGTCGGTTTTTTCACCTCGATTTCCGATCTCAGGTTCCGCTCCTATGCGAAACACTTACAGAGAGGATAGCTTATTGGCACTCAGCTGCGAAAGATTCATAAAAACGGCAACAACCATTGCTATACGCACAGAAGTTTAGGGGAGGAGTCTTGAAATTTGATGGTAGAACAAAATCGAACCGTTTCATTCAGATGTTGTATTCGGAAATGTATAAATAAACGAACAAATAAATAAAAATAATAATAATATCGTCATATCCTAGATTACTTTATTGGTAATAAGGGATCGATAACACGAGTTCAATTCGAATTGGAAGCTCAGATGTTATTTCATATAATCAATTCCAGGATATTTAAAATCCATATCAAACAGGTGAGTTGAATACACCCCATTGTGTATATGCATACATGTGCACACATCGACTATATATATGCATATATATATATATATATATATATATACTACTCTTTTACATGCTTCAGTCGTTTGACAGTGGCCATGCTGGAGCACCGCCTATAGTCGAAGAAATCGATCTCAGGACTTATTCTTTGTAAAATCTGTACTTATTCTGTCAGTTCTTATGCCGAACTGCTAAGTTTCAAGGACAAACACACCAACATCGGTTGTCAAGCGATGGTGTGGGGACAAGCACGAATGCAAAGACACACACACCTAAACACACACATATGCGACGAGCTTCTTTCAGTTTCCGTGTACTAAAGCCTTGTGAGTGGTCCGAGGCTATAGCAGAAGACGCTTGCCCAAGGTACCACGCAGTAGAACTGAAGTCGGAATCGTGTTCCTGGGAAGCAAGCTTCTTACCACATAGCCACGGCTGTGCCTGTATGTGTGTGTGTGTGTGTGTTTTTTTTTTCTCTTTCCGTCATGTATGTATGTAGGGACGCAGGAGTGGCTATGCGGTAACAAGTTTTCTTCGCGACCATATGGTTCCGGGTTCAGTTACACTGCGCAGCACCTTCATCAAATATTTTCTACTATAGCTTCGGGCCTATCAAAGCTTTGTGAGTGGATTTGGTGGACGGTAACTGAAAGAATCTCGTCGGCGTATATGTGTCTTAGCATGTGTGTGCGTGTCTTAGCATATGTGTGTGTGTCTTAGTGTGTGTGTCTTAGTGTGTGTGTCTTAGCATGTGTGTGCGTGTCTTAGTGTGTTTGTGTATCTTTGAGTGCCTATGTCTTTGTGCTTGTTTCCGAACTGCGTCGGGGCGTTTACGTACCCCGTAACATTAGCGGTTCGGCAAAAGAGACTGACAGAATAAGTATCAGGCTTAACATAAATATTTACAGGAGTTGATTCAGTCACTTAGAAATTCTTCAAGGTGGTACTCCAGTCTGGTCGCAGTCTAACGACTGAAACGACTAAAAATAATATATGTTTATTTCGTATATTTTCATTTGTCTTGCTCATTTTTGCATTCTGGCGTTTTTGCTGAGATTTTTTTTGAGAACACACTCTTCGTGGTAAGCCGAATTGACGTCTATCTTTAGCATATTAGGAATCCACTTTAGTGGTCATTCCTCTTATTAATTGTGTATATATATATATATATATATAT
>NC_068985.1:5488220-5489349 GCF_001194135.2 Octopus bimaculoides
TATATATGTGAGTGTGTGTGTATGTGTTTGTATGTGTGTGTATGTGTGCGTTTGTATGTATGTATGTATTGATGGGTGTCTCTAATAGAAACGTATAGAATGAAAGCAACACATATCCGCGAGTTTCTTTTCTTAAATAGGTCTGTGTATGTGCCTACAAATTGGAGAGAAAGAAGGAAAGAAGGAGAGAGAGAGAGAGAGAGAGAGAGAGAGAGAGAGAGAGAGAGAGAGAGAGAGAGAGAGAGAGAGAGAGAGAGAGAGAGAGAGATAGAGAGAGAGAGAGAGATTGAGTCGTAAAAGATCTTCAACTGACCTGATAAAGGTAACATGTACTCCTGGCTTCTATAATGCTTGAGTTAATCGCAAACAGGAAATTGGCCTAAGAAAAAGAAGAGAAAAAGTGAAAGTTAACGCAGAAATTAATATTACAGGAGACATCATGCTTCTGTGTTAATTTGAGTTTTAAACACATAGAGAGACATGCCTCCGAACGCAAACACACACATACACACCACAAACACACACACACACACACACAGACACACACACACAAAGATACAGAGAGAGGCTTAAGTATACATAAATGTGTGTGTATGGGTACATATATTTTTTTAGGCGTATATATACACATACATACAATCCCATAAACGCGCATTCATGTACATATACTAGTTCCCAATTAAAAACACACACAAACAATTATGCGTATGTATAATATTTCAATATCGAACTTACACACATAGCTGTAGCATACATTTTCGCGCTAATTTAAACACACCCCGCCACACACATATCACAATATCAATAATTAAAATCTTAACAGAAATTGGCATTCTATCATCAGCCGCTATATTGGACATCATTATAGTTTTGACGCATTTTCAGAAGCATCTTCGGTATGTAAAGCAACCATAGAGGTCACATGATCGTTAAATGACTAAGCAGACTATAAATTAATCAGCTTGAAGTTCCCTCTGATTACAGGGAGATAAAAAATTGACAGAAATAAACATTGTGCTTGCAATTAACACCGAGAACAAAATATTGTTTATGAGAAAGGTAATATACATATACATATACATATACATGCATACATACATACATACATACATACATATATATATATATA
>NC_068985.1:5489604-5493634 GCF_001194135.2 Octopus bimaculoides
AGTAGCTAGCGTGAAAAAAACCTCTTAAGGGAAAACATCATTTATTCCCCCAAATATATTTATTTATATAAGGGCATTACTATACATGAATGCCTCACGCTTAGAGGGACTCTAAGGTCAAACTACCATAATTATGGTATATATATATATATATATATATATATATATATACACACACACACACACACACACACACACACACACTAGCAATGCACCCCAGCGTTGCCCGGATGTTATGACCTACAGCTACATTGTATTATTTGTTCCTTTCTTATGGACACAATCAGCATATGGAGAGTGTGAAGCAAACAACTCTTCTTTATAAACATGTTTTTCGATCATTTTTCGATGAACAATGCTGAAATTGTGGTCGCCAAAAACATGTAGAATGGTAGCTTAGATTATAAGGAAATCCCAATATTGCCCCCAGAATTACCTCGACTTACGGATTTAAAATATTGGATGACGTATGAGGACGTAGAGGTGTCCGTATTGCAGAAAGTAAGGTACATGGAAAGAAAGCTGCTTCATTGTGAAAAGCATCATTTCTAATATTTGGACAGACAGCACACTACAACATATGTTAAGTGAAACCGACAATGATTCGGGGTAAACTGTGTTTCGCGTAAGCCTAGTATTGATAGAATAAATATACAAGCCATCTGCACTGCTAACTGGAGAGCATGCGATATATAGTTGTCCATGAGCAAAGCAGGATATTTGTAAATTGAGACCTACAATTTTTCAAGTTTGACCCTGTGCTTTGTTGATTGTCATAGCAAAGCATAATTGTACTGGGAATAGGAGGTGCTTGAATTGAAATGACACATTTGAGTGAATAAGGGACATGCGTGGAATGTATGCGATCTCTACTTGATGACAGCGTGTGCATCAATTTAGCTTTTGAATGATGACACCGTACTGGCTATGCGAGCAGACCAGAATTCCTCCTGATCGAAAGACTAGTCTGTCGATGGGCTGGTCATTTACAGCTGAGTGGCCTGGAGCAATGTGAAAGGAACTATTTTGCTCAAGGAACTATTTTGCTCAAGGAACTATTTTGCTCAAGGAACTATTTTGCTCAAGGAACTATTTTGCTCAAGAATACAACGCACCGCTTGGTTGCGAGTGCAACAACATCTTAAGTACTAGGCCAGGCGCCTTCACATAAGCATTGATATGTCTATTTAAACAGCTTTGAACTTGTTGCCATGAATGTAGACATTGATATTTTAACATTGAGACAATGAAATTTGAATTGTTTTCGAGAGAGACACAGAATTCAAAGACTACCCCGCAGATCTACTTCTTGTCGTTGCTTAACCGGAGAAAAGCACTGATTGTACAAACCTTATAATCAAGAGACTTGCAATGGTGACGTTGAAGTGCGACAAATGAGCACTAATGAATTCTTTGATGAACCATGGGAAGTTAGAAAGTAATTGTTTCATTGGCTTATTTTAATTGAAAAGACGACATCGGAAAGATGGAGAGGAAAAGGGAAGACAATGTGTGTGTGTGTGTGTGTGTGTGAGAGAGAGAGAGAGAGAGAGAGAGAGAGAGAGAGAAAGAGAGAAAGAGATAGAGAGGGAAAGAAAGAAACACAGATCGATTTCAGTACATGATTGGTAATTTATCGGTTGTCAAAGGATAATGGCAAATTTGATCTGGGCAGCGATTGAACTTAGGATAATCTTATCTTTTATCGTTGAATTGTGTCAGTCATTAGACTGCGGCCATGCTGGAACACCACCTTGAGGAGTTTTTCTCGAATGAATCGAAACCAGTGTTCTTTTTTAAAACTGGTAAGTATTCTATCGGTCTCTTTTGCATAAACCGCTAAGTTACGGGAACATAAATATACCAGCACCGGTTGTCAAGCGGTGGCGGGAGACCTACACAGATGAAAACACACGCACGCACACACACACACACACACACACACATGAACGGCGTCTTCTTTCAGTTTCCGTCTACCAAATCTACTCACAAGATTTTTGGTCGGCCCGAGGCTATAGTAGAAGACACTTGCCCAAGGCATCATGCAGTGGGACTGAACCCAGAACCATCTCATTTCACTATTTATCTGCGTAAAAATGCAGCCCATAATTAGAGGGAATTTAGGTGCTACGACTAGCAGGTCGAACGATCACGTAGGGACACTTCCATTGGCGCTCACAGTTCTTTGTATTCTGCTTTCCAAGCTTGTCAGTCTGGTTTTGCATCTAAATCCATTTCCAGCTTTGATGAAATAACTACCAGTTAGACCCCAGGGTGGGAGTTTGACAATTTTTACCTGTCCCCACACCGAATATTGATCTTACTCGGCCATTGTTACAAATTATTAAAAAAAAAAGGAAAAACGTACGAAACATCGAATGAATTTCTTTGTAGTGCCTGGAGTGCTAGAAATAATTATCTAATTATTTATGCGCCCTTTTCAAGCATAGCCGGGATCATGGGCCCTGTTTCCCGGTTTCTATGGCGTATGTATTACCCCAGCTGGACGGGACGCCAGTCCATCAGAGAGTTACTCAAGAAGCATGAAGAAAGAGTGAGAGAAAGTTGGGGCGAAAGAGTACAACAGGGGTCGCCACCATCTCCTACTGGAGCCTCGTGGAGCTTTAGGTGTTTTCGCTCAATAAACACACATAACGCCCGGTCTGGGAATCGAAACCGCGATCCTTCGACCGCGAGTCTTCTACTCTAACCATTGCGCCTCCACAGAAATAATTATACTCTTCCCAATTACAAATCTTCTCTTCGAGTTCCCACATATATTATTTTGTGCTGAGTAGGGGTGCTAGATTCCCTTGTTCGAAAATATAAGGACACAGATCGTGTCGTATGGCCAGCTGGAGACGATGTCACCTGGGGCTAAATTACTGCCATGTTATGTTGGTAAACAATCTTTACCCCAAAGTATTGTTGCTGATTATCTCACGTTGTGGGATTTAAAAATAGTAATTTTCTAATTTACAAATCTCCACGTTGGACATTCTAGACTGCGGTACACACATCCGTGAAAAATATTAAACGGGTTGTCATGGATGGAATGTCTTTAATCATAGATCTGATAAATGAAACGAAAATCCCATTGTTTAAAGAGTGAAACTGAAGATGGAATCCAATGTATTTGCAGCCCAATTTTAACACATCTCTCATATTGTTTGACACAAATATAATTATACAGAGAAACAAAGATGAATGAATGTAGAAAGGAATACATGAATAGGGGAATGAAAGAATAAATGAATAAATGAATAATGAAATAAAACGTAAATTAAATAAAATAGATATGAAAAGACAAGTAATCAAATAGTGTCTATATCAATACTTAATCAAGTGGATGGTTGCCTTGGAAACAAAGCTGACAGAACCAGACTTACATACAAACACATACAGACAGGATAAATCGGGGAAAATCCTCTCAACAAACATTCATACATACGTTTGCTCTCACATACAAGAACACAGTGAGGCATAGAAATACACGGGTAGATGTATGTGCGTATGTATATAAGTACACAAATACACTCATATATATGTATAGGTGTGTGTGTCTGAGTGTGTATTACAGTTCTCTTGGTTAATACAAATCGAAGACTGTGGTGCTGAATCGAGTTAAGCAAGAATTATAACACCAGTGGAAAAACCTAGGTTTCCAAAGGTTGTTCACGCCGTGTTTTGCGTTACCGCTTTCCAGAACATTTCACACTCTGTTTTATTTACTACAAGCATCAGTCATTTGAAGACAGCTAGGTTAATAGAAAATTCCTATCTTACATTTAAATTGAATTGACAGGAGTAAATAAAATCGAATCTAACATTAAAATAAATCTTTTGTTTTGATATTCCAAATTTTTATTGACCTCGCTTGCATCGAATAATTAACGGTATCGTCAGTTAAAAGTGAACTCAATTTTCTGAAAAGCAGTCCTGTCAAAGTCTCCATTATATACATACATACATAGATGCATACATATATATGTATATATATATATATATATATATATATATATATATATAT
>NC_068985.1:5493677-5496170 GCF_001194135.2 Octopus bimaculoides
GAGAGAGAGAGAGAGAGAGAGAGAGAGAGAGAGAGAGACGAGTACCAACGTTTCCATGTGGTGCGCTTGAACAACTGTAAATAATTCTTGCATGAAACAATTGATAACCTTTTTAATCCACAAATAAAGAATATTTATCCATCAAAACAGTGTTGAGCACTCATTCTCACTGATCGATATTAGCGTGTTTATATATGTATATGTAAAGATATGGAGAGAGAGAGAGAGAGAGAGAGAGAGAGAGAGAGAGAGAGCACTCTCCATTTTGATATTTTATCTGCCATAACTATATCTCTCCCTGTCTCGGTATTTCCCGACCAATTTGCCCCTCTCCCCTCTCTCTGAATCAATCTATCAACCAACCCATTCAGTCAATTGGCTTGTATATTTTTTTCTGTGTAAACACCCATCAGTCACAGTTATAATCAAGCGCATCGTTTATTGATGAAGCATCCATGTACACACGCCCATATTAACTTGCACCGCGTTATGTAAACGTTGCGCTTCTGAAATTTTTTACTGTATACTGGAATTCTGTAACGTGAAACCTACCTTTTACTTCATCTTCGAAATGTTAGTACGCAGTTTCCGCAGCTGAGAGTAAGAACAATCATAATATTCTTACTAAATTTGGATGAGCCAAAACTCTATCGTTATAGGACTACCATTTAAACATGTATGTCCTATGTAATGTGAAGGCGCGCAGATTGGTGGCTTGGGTATTCGGCTCACAATCGTAAGGTCGCGAGTTCGATTCCCGGTGGCGCGTTGTGGCCATGAGCAAGACATTTTCTTTCACATTGCTTCAGTTAACTCAGCTGGCAAAAATGAGTAGTACCTGTATTTCAAAGGGCCGGCCTTGTCACACTCTATGTCACGCTGAATCTCCCTGAGAAGTACGAGAAGGGGCACGCGTGTCTGTGGAGTGCTCAGCAACTTGCACGCTAATCTCACGAGCAAGCTGTTCCGTTGATCGGATCAACTGGAACCCTCATCGTCGTAACCGACGGAGTACCAACCTATGTAATCTTATCCCCAACTCACCCCATACTTAAATGACTTCTTGAGCTAAGGGTGATAATTTCATTCCATGCATAGCCATATATTGTTTATTCCTTTGTTGCCCACAGGGGGCTAAACATAGAGGAGACAAACAAGGACAGACAAAGGAATTAAGTCGATTACATCGATCCCAGTGCGTAACTGGTACTTAATTTATCTACCCCGAAAAGATGAAAAGCAAAGTCGACCTCGGCGGAATTTGAACTCAGAACGTAAAGACAGACGAAATACCGCTAAGCATTTCGTCCGGTGTGCTAACGTTTCTGCCAGCACCTCCCGCCTTATCCATGCATAGCCATATATTATTTCATGCATCATTCCATTTCTAGTGATATTGTCTTTTTCTGTGATTAACAACAAGCATGAAGGTGACTTGTTCGTGAATACCAGAGTTGAGTTCACGAAAGAACCTTCCCACATTCCTCAATATTTTATATGTGAGGTTTCTGGTTCAGTAGGCTAGCACTCTGAGGGAAATATATCTGGATAAACCACGTGGAGGCGCGTGGCTTAGTGGTTAGGGTGTTGGACTCATGACCGAAAGATTGTGGTTTCGATTCCGGGACCGGGTGACGCGTTGTGTCCCCACACGTTGCTCAAGTCCACTCAGCTGGCAAGAATGAGTTATCCTACAAAGGACTGGCGTCTCTTCCAGGTGGGAAGTATATACGCCAGTGAAACCGGGAAACCGGCCGTCATGAACCTGGCATGAATCGAGAAAGAAACATTTATTTATTTTAATCTATTTTAAACCAACCATGCCTGTTTCCTTCTGTTCCGCAGCGTGGCTTGCAGAACAACAAATGTCGTCTCTCGGAGACTTCTCACTGAATAAGATAAATTTCTCTTTGAATTGCTTGTTTTATTAGTTGTACATCAAATTAGAATGATATGAAAATATATGAAGTAAACTATAAAAATATTTTCAAGAATCACAGAATGAAAACGATCGATATGCGGTTTCAAAAGCTTCGCACACGAAAACGTACAGAAATTCAATTTTAGACATATATATGAATTACAATGTGAACAAATATAATTAGGATTAATAAAAATCACTAACTTGCTTTAAGTTATGTCATTAAGTTTAACAAATGAAAGAGAAAAAAAAATTCTACGAAGTCGGCAGCCAGGAATCACTAGCATTTCTCTGCACGTAGATACATACAGACATACATATATGCATACATACATACTTACATAGATACATAGATGCATACATACATGTATACATACGTGTATAGATGTATTTATACATACTTGCATGCATACGCACACAGACAGACACACACAAACTTATACACAAATATATATATATCTATATATATATATATACGTATATGCACACTTGTATACATATGTGTATATGTACAACTATACATGTACATGTATATATATATATGTGTATATATATGCATATGCATATATATA
>NC_068985.1:5497286-5501951 GCF_001194135.2 Octopus bimaculoides
TATATATATATATATATATATATATATATATGTATATATGTATATATGTATGTATATGTATATAGGTATGTATATGTATATATAAATACCTATATACCACGTTGGTGCATCAGCATGGCCGCAGCTCTAAGCTGAAACTATAAAAAAAAATATGTATGTATATATATATATATATATATATATATTTATATATACATAACTGGTAACTGGGTTACATTCATTTGACTAAAATTTCTTCAGGGTGGTGCCCCATCATGGCCGCAGATTAATGACTGAAATAAGATAAAAGATATATATGTATATATATATATATCATGTATTTACCTTCTTAGTGTATCTGCTTTCAACTGTCCGTCTCATTATCTCTGTCTGTCTCTCTGTCTCTCTTTCTAACAATTCTTTTTACACCTTAAACTTTCAGCCTCTCAATTCCACTTTTCTCCATCAGTATCTCTTTCGATGATTATCTGCGAGCAAACTAATGTCTAGACGATTCTTAGCTCAATCTTACCGAGACGCCTATAAATTGCTAGCGGATTCTTCAATAAATGACAGCATTTCAAATTGAATCAGACTTATAAATAACTAAAGAGATAAATATTAATACAGCTTCAACGAAACAGAGATACACAAGTCTGTATTCACATATTTATACGTATAGAGATAAGCACACACGTACACACCCTGACAAAAAGCACATGTTCGGGTACTCACACGCACACGCGTATACTTACATATACACATATATAGGGAGAATTCAGAAAAAAACAAAAGACGAAGACAGGTGGTGTAGACAACAAATAGATGTATTAATTTAACGCTCGAGATGTGAAAAAGTCTTTAACGTTTTGAGCCTACGCTCTTTTACAGAAAGGAAAACAGAAAGAAACAAGGAGTGAAAATAAATAATGTGTAGTGGCTAGCGTTCTATCATGGCGAATGCCGGACAGAGGGGCTCACACAGGAGAGCTAGGAAGAAGGGGAGAGAATAAAGTAGTGGTGATCCCAAAACGAAGGTGCGCATGCGTGTGTATAAGAGAGTATGTATGTGCGTGTGGAAGAGGACTGGTGACCTTGACGCGTGCGTGTGTGTATGTGAAGGTGTGAGGATGTGGGGTCCGGAAGTGATCAGTGCTAGTGTTTGCGTTGTGGTGTGATGTGTGGTATGGTGTAGTGTTGTATGTGGTGTGATGTGATGGTGTTGGGAGGTGGGGAGGCGAGAGTGGGAAAAGCAAGGGTGGGGTGGGGGTTAGGTTAGGGGTGGGGGCTGACATGGCTCCAGGTTCAGTCCCTCAGCGTGGCCATGCAGGAGCGCGTCACACACACAGACACAGACACAGACACACACGCGCGCACAGACCGCCCCCCACACGTTCTACTATAGCGTCGGGCTGACCAAAGCCTTGTGAGTGGATTTGGCAGAGGGTAACTGAAAGAAGATCGTCGTGTATATAAATATATGGATTTGTGTGTCCGTGTTTGTCCCCACTCCATCGTTTGACAACCGATGCTGGTGTGTTTACGTCTCGTAAATTAGCAATTCGGCAAAAAGACACCGACAGAATAAGTACTAGGCTAACAAAGAATCAGTCCTAGGGGTTGACAACACCGTTCTTCGTCTTGAATTTACTTGGTAAAGTGTGTTTGTTAATTTGACAAGGTCAAGGTGAGTTCTGACTGGCTGTATGCAAATGAGTTCATTACTGGGCTCCGGAACTCTCGTGGGAAAAAAAATTCGCAGCTAGGACTTAGCAAATCCAAATAGCGACAAATGATACTAATTATATCTTCATCCAGAATGTCAAAGAAAATTACTCGCGTCTTATTCTTTACTGCTATTCAATTATTTTATCGACCCATGATTCGAACTCAGACAATTTATGTCACTATATGTTACATTAAGATGTTTTAGAACATCAACTGCGTGAATCAATACGCCTGGTCTATTAAAGAACAATAGAATATGCAGTAGTTTAGTAGCACACACACACACACATATACACAACCCTCACACAGCACACACAATATATGTGCTGCAGTTATATTTGGTAAATAACGGTGTGCCATGATGCTTAAAATACCAATTCTACAGAACGACTATTATTCCGTATATACCTATAAAACATTTTAGTGGAGCGGAGCACAAAGCAAATGCAGTTTTGTTTTGTTGCGAATGCTGCATTAACTGCGGGCTATAAATGTTACCTATAATATCTAGGGTTTAGCAATAATATGTTCTTGATCCAAAATAGAGATGCCGTGTTTGGCAGTCAGATGCTATTAATAATAATATCTGCGTCTATAAATGGGTTTCCAAGCTGACATCGTGTTAGCTGCTTCGTTGAATCGAACAAATAATGATGAATACAAATTGATTTGATTGTCGACCAATTTTCGCAAATATCTTCACTCTGGTAATTATGATAATAGAATTTTTTTTTCTAGTTTTCATTTTTGTAAATTATCAACGAATACTCTATCTCGATTGAGCAGAGTTGCGGTTTGAAATATATTTTATATCTTGTACTTGTTTCAGTCATTAGACTGCGGCCATACTGGGACACCGCATTGAAGAATTTTTGAGTCGAATGAATCGGCCCAGGTATTTATATTTTGTAAAGATTGGTTCTTATTCTATCGTTGTCTTTTGCCTAACCGCTACGTTACCGGAACGTAAACACACCAACACCAGTCGTCAAGCAGTGTTGGGGGACATACACAGACACAATGATACGCACGCACATATATATATGTGTATGATGGGCTTCTCTCAGTTTCCGTCTACTAAATTTATACACAGAAGATATTTACCTTATGTTCCACGCAGTGGAACTGAAACCGGGATCATGTGGTTGGGGAAGCAAAATTAATATGACACAGCCACGCCCGCACTTATCAATAATTAATCAAGAAAATAATTATTTAATAATATCGCTAATGAATTACTTCTAATATTTTAAGAACTCTAAAAATAAAGTAAATATAATTAGAAATGACATTCAAATGATAAAACGATTTATTTGATAAAACAATTTATTTGTGTCTTCGTAATCTAAACAAATGCTATGTTTTAAAGAACTACTTCAACTCCAACTAACGGTTTTTAATTTACACATCCATCAGTACAGTTCTATATTTAAGAGATGAGGAATTATGTGCATTATTTACATTATTTACATTTGACGGATATTTGTCGTCATCTTGTTTGTTGTTAACACACCGTTTCGGCTGATATATTCTCCAGCCTTCATCAGGTGTCTTGGGGAAATTTCGAACCTGGGATCTCATTCCTAAGGTATTTTTCGATATTATTATTATTATTATTATTATTAATATTCAGGTCACTGGTTGGAATCGAACTCGGAATCTTGGGGTTAATAGCACGCGCTCTTAACCACTACACCATATACCCGTGGCTACTAAATAGAGGATTTCTCTATTAATATGTTGTTTTCAGAGAAGGGAGCGAACTTTCAGAATCGTTAGCACGCCGGACAAGATGCTTAGCTGCATATCTTCCGTCTTTACGGTTCTGACTTTAAATTCTGCTGAGGTCGACTTTGCCTGTGAGCCTTTCGGAGTTGATAAAATAAAGACCATTTGCGCACTGGAATCGATGTCATCCACTTATCCCCTCTTTCGAAGTTACTGACTTTGTACCAAAGTTTGGAACCAGTTGAAACCAATATGTTCTTTTCCACTAACCTTTTCCTCGTTTCATTTCAATTTTCATTCTACACACACACGCGTATATATATATATGCATGTGTGTGTGTGTGAGTGTGTGTGAGTGTGTGTGTGTGTGTGTGTGTGTGTGTGTGTGTGTGTGTGTGTGTGTGTGTGTGTGTGTATGTGTGTGTGTGTGTGAACCTAAAACATACCTCTATAACCTTTTTATATTCGTGAATAAACCAAAACATTCTGTTTATATATTCAGGCAATAAATAAAGCAAATATCTTTGCGCATCGTAAGAAACTCTAAACCGCAGTAAAAAAAAAAAAAAAAAGAAACCCGTTCTTTTTCAAGTAAACACGTTGTATTACGTCGTAAGAAAAAAAACTGATGAAATAGCTGTACTGAATAATCTATAAAACAAAAAAAGAAAGAAACACTAAGGCATATATCTAACGAATGCAGAACGTGTATACAGCGACAATGGTCTGGTGATGAATTGTATCATGTACAGACAAAAATTGCTCATATTTAGAAAAAGAAAAAAAAATCTAGCGTAAGAAAACATTATCACCATAGAAAGCCAAACAAAGTACTTCTCTGTATTAACAAATATTCAAACTCATGCTTTCAATGATGAAATCTTATTTGTAACATGAAGAACAAAATAATTCCCTCCCCTACAATGGCCTTCGAAAAAATTCCATACGATACGTGTGTGTGTGTGTGGGGGGGGGCGTGTTTCTATGTGCATAGATAGATAGATATATACATACATACATTCATACATACATACATAACAAACAACCGATGGTGGTGTGTTTACGCCCCCGTAACTTAGCGGTTCGGCAAAAGAGAACGATAGAATAAGTACTAGACTTACAAAGAATAAGTCCTGGGATCGATCGATTTGTTCGACAAATGACTGAAACAAGTACAAAAAAGAATATATACATGCATACATACTACATGCATAAAACGTATCTCTCTCT
>NC_068985.1:5502209-5503831 GCF_001194135.2 Octopus bimaculoides
ATATATATATGCACTCACACGTACACACACACGCGCGCACACAAAGTAAGCACAAGCGGTATTTAAAATTTACATCTGTTTCAGTAGAATTTTATTTGATACAGTCATAAAAGATTACATCATAAAATAAAATCCACCGCCATCATCAGGTAAGATTTTACACTGATAAGACCTGGACATAGTCAACATCGCTGGACTAGTGGCTCATTTAAGTTTTACATTGTAATTTAGAGGATAATTAGAAGGTAGACACTGGCAAATAAGAAACAGATAGATCATAAAAATATACAATCTAAATTCATTTATGTAAATTAGTTGATGTTTTAATAACGATGCCGAATAAACTAGGAATCAACAGACATAATGTTGCCATGAGCTGTCATGAAAAAGTCATCAAAACCTTAATGGATATACGATGATCTAACAAGCGCTTCATACATTCAGTATTCTTTATTTTAATGCGAGCTGTGTGGTGTATTGTAACTAACCATTACTGGCGCCCTACCAATTGTTGCACCATCTCCTGCCGGAGCCTCATGGTGCTTGAGGTGTTTTCGGTCAATAAACACTCACAACGCCCAGTCTGGCAATCGAAACCGCGATCCTATGACCGCGAGTCCGCTGCCCTAACCACTGGGCCATTGCGTCTCCTTTACGCCCTTAATAGATGAAGTAATGACATGAATAAGTAAATTGAATCTTGGTAGGGCACCTGGAAAGGATGGAATTTGTGCTGAGGTTTTGCGATTTGGTAGTGATTACATCTTACAGTCCCTTCATGAGCTTAATAGTACAGTCTGGAGGGATGGTGCAATGTCTAAGGGCTGGAAGGATGCAATTATTCTTCCTCTCTTGAAAGGAAAAGGAGCCAGAATAATGTGTGGTAACTATAAAGGTATTGCTCTACATTCAGCCGTTGGCAAGATTCTGGCAAATATTCTTCTTACCCGCCTGAATAGGTGTCTCGTAAATGATGTCTTATCTGAATCTCAATGGGGCTTCCGATCTGGTAGAGGGACAATGGACCTGATATATAGATATACATATATATATATACATATATATATACATATATACGTAATTACTATGAACATTTTTACTCCCTTACCTTTACTCCCTCCCCTTTCTTAGCGGTCATTCTAATAGATAGCTCTTTTGTCTTAATAACGGTCAATCACACAGTAATTTCCCTTTGTTTAACGGTCATTTTCATAGCATTTTTTTCGATGGCCCGATAACTGAAGAGATGCCGGTGTGGGTTTCAGTCCCAAAATCCGAAACTAGGAGTTTTATCATGACTACCAAATAATTGTCACATATATTTACAGATAAATTCCTCTACTTACATAATATCGAGGTCTCTTTCATTCTTTTGTTGTCTTGTCATTTCTATCAATATATATATATATATATATATATATATATATGTAATTATTTAAAATTATAATACAGGGTATCTAAGAGATACCACCACGCTGAAAAATAGCAGTCAAAACCTGACTCTAAAACCAGAATAAATGATAGTTTTTATTCCCATGCTGGCCACTTGATAGGATCAATATTTTAAATATCGATCTTATCCTTATTTATATAAATTTGTTTTGTCAGTGTATTTACTGCGC
>NC_068985.1:5503841-5504400 GCF_001194135.2 Octopus bimaculoides
ATATAAATTTGTTTTGTCAGTGTATTTACTGCGCTGATATTCTGTCCGTATCGCACGAGGAGTTTTTAGGCGGGCTATTTAAGCTAGTCGTGTACATAGTGCATATATGTGTGTGTATACGTCCGTATATGTAAGTGTACTGTTTATATACATATATTTGTATTTATGTGCTTGAGTGTATTCCACCGATGACGGCAAAGCATTATTTATGCAAAGCCAGAAATCCGGGATCTGGAATTATCTTGTTATTTTTACTGGTTTATTTTGTCTTCGTCTTCGCTCCTTGTGCTATGTGGACATTTATTGTGGTTTTAGAGTCAGGTTTTGACTGCTATTTTTCAGCGTGGCGGTATCTCTTAGATACCCTGTATTATAATTTCAAATAATTATTACCTTTGATGGTTTTTATTCCCATGCTGGCCACTTGATAGGATCAATATTTTAAATATCGATCTTATCCTTATTTATATATATATATATATATATACACATACACACATATACATAATATGCATATATATATGTATATATGTATATGTATATATATATATATATATAT
>NC_068985.1:5504802-5507507 GCF_001194135.2 Octopus bimaculoides
ATATATATATATATATATATATATATATATACACACACACACACACACTCATACGGATACTACAGGGGCATGTGTGTCAAATATATGCTTCTCAATTCAATTATGGGATATGAATTTGCACACACACGACCACATATATACACACACATACACAAACGTATATATACACGAATAGATGTACGTTTATAAAAAGAGTGGGACATAGGGAGAGAGGAAGAGAGAGAGAGGAAGAGAGAGGGAGAGAGCGATAGAGTGAGATAGAGCAGAAAGATGGTGGTATACCTGAAAAGTTCAAACCACGCCTAAATCACTTTTATTGCCTGTTATCTTTTTAAATAACGAGAAGTAAACTAAATGAGTTTTAAATAATACTCCCCGTTCCTTCTTAACGAAACTCCCTCGTGTCTTAGCAGAATACGCTTCCATTTTAATAGTATCGCTCGTATTTCAGAGTTAAGTTGTCGCTTTGACAGTTTTGAATTGCTTTCTCGTTTCGTAAGTGGTTTTGCCTTTTTCATTTAATAGCCATTGAAGAAGTACTCTCCACCTTTCTAAGTCCTTCCAGACTGGCGAGATTGATGTGGTTAATGTGTCCAGTTTAAAGGTCTACAAACTGTTATCAGTAGAGAGAAATCCAAGCGACCAGAGACGCTATCGGTGGTGAGCTGACAAGATAAGCAAGAGTGGGCGGGGGGGATGATGCGGACATGGATGGAGAGAGAATGTAAAAATAGAAAGAAGAGTGGAGAGACCGAATGCTTTCGAAATCTGGCACACGGCTAACAATTCTAGAGGAGCGATAATTCGATTACATCGATCGTTGACTGATTTCATCGATTTCGAGAGGATGAAAGGCAAAGTCGACTTCAGTAACATTTAGACTCTCAACATAAAGCCGGAAGAAATGTCTCTCAGCGTTTTGTTCGAAAGAACCTGCCAGCTCTCCGCCGTACCGTTGTATAAAATAATCCTTTCTCTTATAAGCACAAAGTCTAGAATTTAGGGGAGGAGGCTAGTCGGTGAAATTGACTCCAGTGCTTAACTAGTACTTATTTTATCGACCCCTAACTGGTGAAAGGCAAAGCTGACCCCGGCGGAATTTGAACTTAGAGCATAGAAACGGACGAAAATAGTTGCTAAAGCATTCTATTCGGCAGGCTAACAGTTCTGCCAGCTCGCCACTTTATAGTGGGAACAATTCCAGCAATTTTAGGGCGAGTGGATAAGTCGATTACATCGATCTTAGTGTTTAACTGTTACTTATTTGATCGGCCCCGAACCGATGAAAGGCAAGGTCGACTCCGGCGGAATTTGAACTCAAAACGTGAAGACGAACGAAATGCCACGGCCGACATGCTCGCTCTTCTGCCAGCTCGTCGCCTTACTGTTGTATAAAATAATATAAAAACAATTGGCGAGGCACAAAGCAGAGACAGAGCGATTGCGAGCTTGTGGTTGACGTATGCTGGTGATCGAATGTGTGCCAATTAGACTGATGGTCTTCGATTTGGATGCTGTTGAAGATAATTCCTTGTGTAACATATTATAGGCCGTTACAGATATATTTCTTTATTGCCCACAAGGGGATAAACATAGAGGCGACAAACAAAGGATTAAGTTGATTACATCGACCCCAGTGCCTAACTGTTACTTATTTAATCGATCCCGAAAGGATGAGAGGCAAAGTCGACTTCGGCGGAATTTGAACTCAGAACGTAACGGCAGACGGAATAGCGCCAAGTATTTCGCCCGGCGTGCTAACGTTTCTGCCAGCTCGTCGCCTTACAGATATAGAAACATTACTGCAAAGCGTATGATACAAGATTTTTGTTGAGGCAAACTAGTTTAATCCAGCCTTCATCAAGTGTCTTGGGGAAATTTCGAACCTGAGTTCTCATTCCTAAGGTATTTTTCGATGTTATTATAATTACTCGGGTCACTGCCTGGAATCGAACCCTACTAACCCCAAGATACCGAGTTCGATTCCAGGCAGTGACCTGAATAATAATAATAATAATAATAATAATAATAATAATAATAATAATAGCATCAAAAAATACCTTAGGAATGAGAACCCAGGTTCGAAATTTCCCCAAGACACCTGATGAAGGCTGGAGGCTATATCAGATGAAACGTTGTGTTAACAACAAACAAGATGAGGACAAATATCCATCAAATGTAAATAATGTAAATAACGCACATAATTCTTCATCTCTTAAATATAGATCTCTACTATGGTGTAGTACATCAATGTAAATCGTAAAGGCTTTTTGTTGAGGCCAGCAAGTGTGTACCAATGTGGGTCAGCCCTCCAGTGTGTACCGTTTTCGAAGTCTGCTACACCAATGTGGATCTCTGCTTCTATAAGATTTTGGAAATAATGTGGATACCATTAATCTGCTAGTTTTCTCCATAATCTAAATCTGTGGTTCCATATTTCAGGAATCAATACTGGAAATGGAATGACAGGCAACTCAGTGCATCGCCTGGCAGGAAAGGATGCCAGCTTGTGTAGCGGACTGTTTTTATCTACTTCAATACTGCATTATATATATATGTATATATATATATATATATATATGTGTGTGTGTGTGTGTGTGTGTGTGTGTGTGTGTGTGTGTGTGTGTGCAACACGTATATATTGAATAAAATGAGAAAAAGAAGAAAAGAGACTTCGGCAAACATTATTCCACTAAGGTCTGCAT
>NC_068985.1:5507926-5509110 GCF_001194135.2 Octopus bimaculoides
ACCACCACTGACTACTACCACCACCACCACCGCCACCACCACCGCAACTAACTCCTCCTCCTCCTCCTACTACTACTATTACTACTACTGCGCGCGTCCTCAGTGTTACACCACCCGCACTACTACCACAACCCGCACTATCACCACCCGCACAGCCACCATATGCACCACAACCGCTACTACAGGCAAAACTACACCTGACACAATCTCACCATGTTGTCCAATCTGAATTGCGTATGAACGGAAATGATTATATAACGACCATACACTTTATTTTGATTGGAAGCTCTACCAACGCGATTATCATCATCATCAACATCACCATTATCATCATTATTATCATCATTATTATCAACAGTAGTAGTCGCAGTAGTTGTAGTGTTAGTGATAATAATAACAGTAGAAGAAGTAGTAGTGGTGGTGGTGGTTATGTAGAACGTAATAATATGGTGCCGCCGTCAAGAATATCACTCTCCTCTTACCGGAGTTAATTATAGACCTCCACAACGCTGTCCTGTTATGTGAGCAGTCAAACAGTCGCTTCAGCTGGTTTTGACTCGCCCTCCGCTTCTTGCTTTCTTTTCTTTTCTCTTTCTTTTCTTTCGTTTTCTTTTTTTTCCTCTTTTCTTCTGGTCCAACTAATATCAATTATTGACGAAATCCTGTTATTCGTTGTATTTAATGCGTTCTCTTTCCTCGCCCTACCTCTCTCGCTGCCTCTACTTCCCATTTTTCTGGGGTTTTTTTCCCTTCTTTGTACGTTGTGTGCGCTTACGTATATATTTACGTTCAATTATTCTTTTCTATATACATACATACAAACATATATACGTATGTGTGTTTATATATATATATATATATATATATTTATATATATTCAGTCACACACTCACGCATTTATTTGTGAAAAATGCATACATACGATATTGTGACCAAGTTGTCGGAAGTAGGATGATAAACTGCGTGTCAAAGCTGCACTGCCTGAAAGCAGATGCCTGTATCAAGAGCTAAAGAGAGTTAGCATTATTAATTTCGCATCTGATACACCCTCCCACACACACACATGTATATATAAATATTCGCATGTATATAGGTATGTATATACATATACACCCACACACACATTCATATATACATACATATATATATATATATATATATATATATATATATATATATATATA
>NC_068985.1:5509150-5509741 GCF_001194135.2 Octopus bimaculoides
ACACACACACACACACACACACACACACACACACATATATATATATATACACACACAGATATATACACATGCATGCATACACATACACACACACATATATACATACATATATATGTCTATATTTTTATATATGACGTTGACCACTAACGTGGAGATTTAATATGCTAAAAATAGATCACATACGCTATATTTCATGTTGAGAACAATTTAGGTCTTTTTAGACATAAGATGTGATCTATTTCTAGCACATTAAATGTCCACCTTAGTGGTCGACGTCATATATAAAAATGTACTTTAATCCCCTGAGATTGCAGATACTGTTTCTGAATCTCTTTGATTCTTTAAATGTGCTAGCTTCCTGGTAATTAATCGATATTAATTAATATATGATTTTTTGCCATTTTTTAAATAATATATATGTCTATATGTAGATCTATCTATCTATCTGTCTATCTATCTATCTGTCTATCTATCTATCTGTCTATCTATCTATCTATCTATCTATCTATTACTTGGCATTGAAACGCCTCTCACGAGGGATAATGGAATATTGCACATGTGGTCAGTCAGTATTTGAACTGCAGATAGTTT
>NC_068985.1:5509751-5518171 GCF_001194135.2 Octopus bimaculoides
TGCACATGTGGTCAGTCAGTATTTGAACTGCAGATAGTTTGTCGTGAGCGAAGCCAATACTATCTACCTTTTGATCTTTAATGGCCGGCATGAAGCATATATCTATGTTTAAGTGTGTTTGTATGAATGCATGTATGTATTTATGTATATATATATATATATGCATACATACACATGTATGTATATACATATATATTAATATTTCTTTATATATATATATGTGTGTGTCCGTGTGTGTGTACGCGCGCGCGTGTGTGAAAAAATAAGCCGGAAAAGACATCAGATCCACACGAAACATGAAAGAGATCGATCACGCTTCTCATACAGTAAGGGAATACAAACGAGATGGACTGAACAATTTTAACGACTGCTGAAAGCACCTTGAGACATAGAATCTGTGACATGGACATATAACAGCATATCGTCAATTGAATTCTAATGGAGATACTGAGAATTGAGGAATTGCTGGCAACAATCTCCTGACTTTATCCACATGTCCTGCGCAGCAAAACTGGAGCAAGTATTTTTATATAGTTCAATTAAGCTGCATACTAATGTAACGTCGTTCACTTTAGATCAAAGACGAGAACCAGTCTGTTGTTTGTAAGAGAACTAATATATGCGTATAGCAGCGCCCTAGTCGTTGCACAAAGAGGCGAAAGTGGATAGGTTTCCCATTGCAAACAGATTTGATTTCGCCATTTAATATATAAAAATGAAGAATTTACTATACGCTTTATGCTCCATGGTAATACACCAACAAAGTATCTGTATTGCAGACATTGATCTGAAAACTCTACAAGACTTGACATAACATGTCAGTATAATAACTGAAGTATCGACATTAAAGTACGAAATAATACGGCAAAAGAAAGCTCGTCTTTCAGACTAATGTATTTATGGCTTAAGAATAATCATCTTCACTTCAGTAGAATCAGGATGAAGGTCTACGGGGTAGTTGTCCTCTCCCAAAACCTGAACATGTGACGCAAACCTGTGACGAAAACCTGTGCTTAATCATGAAAATTTCCTGCAGATACATGACATCATGTGAAGGAACGTGGCCAACAGGGTAGGATGTTGTACTTGAAGAGAAAGATTTCATTTGACGTTGTTCCAGCTCACTCAGTTATTCATGTATAAACTAGCCTTCTGATCAAGGGGAATGTAAGCCTACTCGCCTCGACAGCGGTGTGAGATCATTCGAAAGTTAAAACGATGAGAAACGCATTGTTACCATCGATGTATAACAACATCTGATAGTCTGGGCGATCACATGATCACATGGCACTATAAGTGAGGAGTAAAATAAACAAGGATTGCCGTGTACAAATCATTTCCTCATCGGAAAAATTTACACTGAATTTATAACATAACACCAGCTGAAAGATTTTCTACGTTCATGCTGCACTAACAACTATGTATGGAATGAAAGAAACGTGGTAAATGTAGTCTACGCTCTTCGACAGAAAGGAACACGAGCAAATATACAGAGAAAGAATAAAAACAACTTTCGGAGTTAGCGGTCAATCATATATATATATATATATATATATATATATATATATATATATATGGGTGTATTTTGAAAGCGTCCTTTCCTTTTTTATGACGGTAGGATATAATCTGAGTGAATATGGCTGCTATTGGTTGAGCGACCAGATAGTATTTATTATTTGTCTTTATGTGTACTTCAATGATGTTTTCCTTTAATGTTACGTTTTCGTAATCAGCAAAAACTTCTTCCTGATAATATTGTCATCACCGTTTCTTATTCATTTGTAGCATTCTATTGATTTTGGACAAGTATTTTGTTATTAATAATGAGTTAATCTTATGGAGATCTCTATAGGAGTATTGCATTAACGGTTAAATTCTTCTTATTTAGTTGCCATATTTTGATGGCTGCTTCTGGTAATGTATATAAATCAACAATCGAGAAAGTGTTGTACTTGTATGGCCGATGACGTTTACAATTTCTATGTTTACATTGAAATCTCCATATGACATTGTTTACCGGAAGTTAGAAGTTTTCACGAAGAGGTTGTAAATTCTAGAATCTTTAATGTTGTTTTGCATTTAAGAGTGCTACATGTTCAGTTCAGTTTTTATGAGATTTTTGCTGACGTATTCACCTCCTTAATAACATGTATTACTTGCCGGTTTCAACATTCAATTAACCACAAACGAAATATTCCCACTTACCCATAACTTTCAATATATTAGCGCTCTGATAGTTGCAAATGTATATAATATATATATACATGTGTATCTAAGTATACACACAAGTGTATATAAATAATATACATCTCGTAATACAAATCTTGCTGACTCCGAGGTTAGGTATTTCTAATCCTTATACGTGTTTTCATTTAATGGTTCTTCGGAGTTCGTATGTATCTGTTTCTTTCTCCCTGTCGGGTTCACTACGTCTCTCTCTCTCTCTCCCCTCTCTCACTCTGGGTGCGTATTTGAATATCTCTGTCCTGTAAACTTGATTTATTTTGAGGAATGCTCTCAAACTGCATTTTTTGGTCTTAAAAAAATGGTTCCCCTACTGAGTGAAATAATTGTAGATACCATACGTTAAAAAAAAAAAAATGAAAAACGAAGGACAAACGCAAAAAAAAGAAAAGAAAACAAACAAACGATGTGATGGTCAAGGTAGGAAAGCCTTTGATGAAAAATAGTCTTAATCAGGGCTAAACAATAATACTAGTCATATAAGCAAACGCAGGGTCTTCTATATGGTAGCTTGGGCTGCTGAAAATAGCAACAAGGCCCACTCTAGTCCACTCTAGAAAACGCTCTTCTAATCGCCTGGAATGCGACAGTTTTCACTTCCTCGTAACTGGAATGTTTGCTTCTCAAACCCACTTTTGTGTCGCCGAAGAGATGATAGTTTGAAGGCACTAAATCTGGTGAGTGTGGAGGTAATGAAGAAGTGGCTCAAAGAACAGTCAACAGAATTTTACGGGGCAGGGATACCTGCTCTCATTCGAAAGTGGAACATTGTTATTGAGAGAAACGGTGAGTATGTTGAGAAGTAGGGATGTGATTCACAGAGGACCAGCTTCATTTTGATGTGTGATACATGTTCTTGTGTTGGTAATTATACCTGTCCTAAACAAAATGGCATCAGTTTTTTACTCACTCTCGTATATATATATATATATATACAGCCTCAGCAATAGCTGTGTGGTAAGAAGCTTTCTTCCCATTCACATAGTTCCCGGGTTCAGGTCCACTGCGTGGCACCTTGGGCAAGTGTCTTCTACTATGGCCTCGGGCTGACCAAAGCCTTGTAAGTGGATTTGGTAGACGGAAACCGAAAGAAGCCCGTCGTATAAATATATTTCTATATATATATATAATATGTATATATATATATATGTGCGTGTATGTGTGTCTATGTCGCTTGACAACCGATGTTGGTGTGTCTACGTCCCCGTAACCAAGCGGTTGGGCAAATGAAATCAACAGAATAAGTCCCGGGCTTACATTGAATACGTCCTAGATGTGCTGGATCAAATCTGACCAAGGGCTGAACAGCCATTTCGCCATCTTTCCCATTTCTCTCTTCAGATGCCTCTCTGTTGTGACTTTTCTTTATCTTTGCCCATTTTTATAATCACAAATTTCTTTGGATATTATTACTGTCCAAGTGAATCTATTCACCATCTTGAAGCATCTCTCTACTTTCTGATTTCATCTGTGTCATCTAAAGAATTCCCCCCACCACCTCATCCAGCTTCCAACATCACGAGATTTTCGTCCTTTTCAACTTTTCTCGAACACGTTTCTTTTATAACCAACTCTCAACTCCTCCAACCATTACATTCCCGCACACCTTACACACACACACACACACACACACACAAACAAACACACATTCTGTCCCTCTTCCACACACACTCTTTCTCTTATATAGTTATACACACACACACACACACTTTTCTCTTGATAAACTCTTCTTTTGTTTTTATCACCTCTTCCTTCAATGCATCTATCGTCTCCAGTATCATTTCTTTACAACATCATTGAAACTATTCGGAACGTTTTTGTTAGAAATGTATCGTATTTTTAATTGCTCAAAACTCGTATTATCCCCGTAAGTTTGATCAATATTTCCAGATTTAATCAATAATTGAAATATTTGGGTTGCAATTTTTCACTTTTCGTTTTTCGTTTCTTTTTTTCTTTTATTTTGCCTTATTCTTCATTTGATTTTAGTTTCTTTTTTTCTCATCTTCCTAACTCTAATGTTTATTTCCACACAAAGTGAAGAACCAATTCTTTGAATTCTCTATTCAGTATCTGACGCCTTTCTTTCCTTTTCAGTCTCTCATTTGCACCCATTTCTTTCTGTCTCTCTGCATCTCTGTCTCTGTCTGTTTGTCTCTCTCTCTATGCCCTCACTTTCTCTGTATTTCTTTCCGTCTTTTTTACTTCCTCTTCCTCCTTGTTATCTCTACAGTTACCGTCTTTTACTGATTGTTGAATATTTATTCTTCAAACGAACGCTGTAGTTCAAAGTTAAATCTGCCAGTTATGTGATACAATCATAGCGTCAAAAACGAACATTCACAGCATTGAATAGTTTATTACTGGCTATTATGGAGATCACAAATGTATAATGAAGAAAAAAAAAGTGGAATTTAATGTCAAAATTTGCTGGGATTCGTTACAAATATTTCTTGAATATTTACAGAATCCGATTATAGCTTTCATCATTCGATAACAAAATCTACCGTTACTGCTGTCGAATTGTTACTGATAAGTAGCCGTTGGTTTTGATCTTGTCGAGATGATTCACAGTAAGCAGGTAGCATATCAAAAGCTTTGAAGCGAATCACACATTCACTGAATTGGTTATTCAATGTGACAGTTTGTGTGGAAGTTTGTCCATTTGTAGATGTTACAAACGCAATGATGTTCTTTGAATTATGAGCAAACTGCTTTAATCTAGAGGTCATTATTTTAAAGACTACATAGTTCTGTGGAAAACACATTGCTGTTAAACCATCTAATTGTTATAGCTGTAGTTGTATATCCCCAGGGCAGTCTTAATCCCACCGACAAGCAGTCAAAGACGTTCCAATCAAGGCAATCCCAACTTTTTTTAGTTTTTAGATATAGAGGGTCTAAGTTTAGACTGCCCATTGTCTTTACTTATTTGAGTCGATGGTTGGCTTTCAGTTGTGGTTCTGAGCTTATTCAATATCCAAGACTCCCTTAAATGAATGAATTTTTTTCGCGATCCCCACACATTTGCACAGAGTGAAGATTAAACCCAATGAGCAACAGTAATACCCTGTTAGCGCAGGCGTGGTTGAGTGGCATGAAGTTTGCTTCCCAACCACATGGTTTCGGGTTCAATCCCATTGCGTAGCACCTTGGGCAAGTGTCTTATGCTATAGCCTCAGGCTAACCAAAGCCTTGTGAGTGGACTGGGTAGATGGAAACTGAAAGAAGCCCGTCGTATATGTATATATCTATGTGTGTGCTCGTCTTCGTGTCTGTATTTGTTTTCTCCCCATGACCGCTTGATAGCCGCCGCTGATGTCTTTACATGCCCGTAACTTAGCGGTTCGGCAAAATATACAGACAGAATAGGTATCAGGCTTAAAAAAGTCCTAGGGTCGAATCGTTCGAGTAAAGAATAGTTCAAAATGGGGCCCCAACAAGTAAAGGATAAAACAACCTCGACATTGTCTGATAGTTTGTATCCAATCATTGTTTAGAATCTGTCCCTGATTAAGAACTCAAGTGTACGAACTGCTGTTAAAAGCAAACAACGGAAGAACTGTAAAACTTACAAATGTTCCGGTGTCTTGGAGAACTACCTTTGTGGGGCCCAAGGATGTGCGAAACCTGGGTTGAGAAGAACTGGATTAGAAGATTTATTTACTGCTCCTAGTAAGGTGGGCAACGGCTCTTATTGGGTCAACTTCAGTTGGTTGGATAAAACTCTACAAGAAGGTCAATTTATTAAGCTATGACGACAGGATAAATCTTCTAAATCTTTAATCGTACGCAGAGCTGTTGTGGCGGGATCTGAACACCCCCGTCAATGGACAGTTCTGGATTTTATGAGTATGTATGCGTACCTATACAATTCAGAACCGTCCATTCACGGGGGTGTTACTGTGTATGTAAATTACGTGTTGGTGAATTCTTTTCTACTCTAGGCACAAGGCCCTAAATCTTTGAGGAGTGGGGTCCGAAAGGGTAAAAGGCAAAGTCGACCTCGGTGGAATTTGAACTCAGAACGTAAAGACAGACGAAATACCGTTAAGTATTTCTTCCGGCGTGCTAATGTTTCTGCCAGCTCGCCGCCTTATATCTGATAATATATTCTTTTCAAATCAAGGCACAAGGCCCGACATTTTTGGGAGTAGGGCCAGTCGCTTAGATCGACCTCAGTACACAACTGGTACTCAATTTATCGACCCTGAAAGGATAAAAGGCAAAGTCGACCTCGGTGGAATTTGAACTCAGAACGTAAAGACAGACGAAATACCGTTAAGTATTTCGCCCGGCGTGCTACCGCTTCTGCCAGCTCACTGCCTTCCGTGCTGATGTATTGAGAGTTCTTAAAGGATTATACCGCAGGTTCGCAATCACAATGAAACATCATAACGAGAACAGTAATTATTCTTCGAAAATGTGTGGCTGTCTCACTTCATTCGCCCAGAAACGGGTGCAATAATCACTGTGAGAGACCGAAATTCTTGTGAGCATTACAGTTCTTCCGTTGTTAGTGACCGAAATTCTTGTGAGCTTTACCGTTCTTCCGTTGTTGGCTGTGAGCAGCAGTTCGTTCCTTTGACTCATCTTCCTTTTTAGTATTGTTAGTCAGGGAACGCGACCGAGCAGTGATAGGATACCACTAAGTGAATACTTTGTAGGTGATTGCCGTAGGTGCGATCTTTGCTTTTATTTGTGAAGTTCCGGGAGTGATCTCACCACGTGACTCCTCGGTAATTGTCTTGTATAAAAGCTTCCTGTAGACACAATCCTTGTTAATGAAATTGTGGGAGGTTTATCAAACAGTATCTCGCTGATTCTGACTGAAGATAAATCAATGGCACATGGGTCTGTGGACGACTAAGCCACAATAAATACTGTTTTTTATACAATGGGTAGCTATTCCGGTTCATTGATCAACTGGATCACTAATCCGTCGCAACCGACGCGAAATTAATTCAATGAATCCATTAAATATATGTATGTATGTGAGTGTGCATGCATGTGTGTTTATATATGTGTGTGATTGCGTGTGTGTACATCCCTCTCTCTCTCTCTCTCTCTCTCTCTCTATCTATACACACACACACACACACACACACACACACACATATGTATTGTTGAGACGGCGTAGAGTTAAAAAAATAAATGAATTTAGTTATTACCATTATTTAAAAGCCTCCGCAGATATATTTGCGATAAAAAAGAAGCAATTCAACCCTAGGACTTGGTTGCGAACATCTTAACAACTTTTACGCATGTCAGAATCATAAAGTTGATACACAAATTTATACACCCCCACCACGCACATATATATATGTATGAGTATACATGCGCCTAATAATTCATGTTTACGTATGCATACAAGCAAACATACATATATAAATACATACATGTAAATATATGTATGTCTGTGCTTTTGTGTGTATGTGTAAAAATACGATGTGTAGAACATAGTTTTGTATCTTTGGTTCTTGTTTTTGAAAAAAGACAAATAAAGAAAAAAACTTGGTTGTTTCTCGACTAGATTAGTCGGAAACTAAATCAAAGTAACAAAATTAATTAGGCAAATAAATAAATCACATTAAGTCAAGACAAAGTTGATAATATCATGGCGAGTAAAAGAGAAAAATATATAAAGACGGGAGAGAGAGATCAAGGAATGGGCAAGAGAGGATGTGATGGAGCGAGGAAAATGAGAATCATTTGAAAAATTCATTTATTGAATTAGTTTATTTGGAAAGGCGGCATTAAGGAATCGTTTTCTAGAATCCGAAGCTGAACTGGTAAATTTATTCCGACTAATCGGGAGGAAAAAAAACAAGAAAACATTAGCAAAGAAAAAAAAAAAAAAAGACCCAAAGCGAACTGACAAACAATATCTCCTGCGAGTATTAACCCCAGTTCAAAGAATCCGCTCATAAATAACCAAACAAAAGCAGATAAATATTAATAAAATAGTAAGGAAGGCATAGAACAAATTAGAGAGTGGCAGGGCAGGACATCGCTTATTTCCTTAAATATATTATTGAATTGAATCGATAATAGATAGACAATAAACTATATCAATGTTCTTGTCATTTATAGAGAAATTTAAGAGATATATCATTCTGTGTTTATGCTTGCATGCATATATGTATGTATGTATAATAATATATGCATACATATAA
>NC_068985.1:5518308-5520287 GCF_001194135.2 Octopus bimaculoides
TATATATATATACGTGGGTGAGTCAAAAAGTGATGCCATTTTGTTTAGGACAGGTATAATTATCAACACAGGAACATGTATCATACATCAAAATGAAGCTGGTCGCCTGTGGATCACATCCTTACTTCTCAACCTAGTCACCGTTTCAACAGCAATGTTCCACCTTCGAATGAGAGCATGTATCCCTGCCCCGTAAAATTCTGTTGACTGTTCTAGAAAAATCTGAATTCAGAAACTAAAGATATACTGCAAAATTTCTTGCTCTGGTTTTAAAATCTCCGTTTTGTGAATGAAATTTTAGGTTCTACAAGCTCCTTATAATATCGGAAACGATCGCCATTCAAATGAGTTTTTGTAAATTCCTACTCATATGTATGTACGTACGTACGTATGTATGTGTGTATATATGTATGTATGTATGTATGTCTCTTCTATTTAAATTTTTTTTATAAATCTTCCACTGAGGAGGGAGCCAGTTTCCAACTAAGATACAAGACTCTATCTTTGGGATGTAGATAACACAGACAAATTAACATTTGGAACTTGAGAAAAGTCTTGCATATTTTTACTTTTCCACTCACAGATTGCACTTGTAATGTACAAATTAGTCGGTCGATTTCTCTTTCTGAAAATCTCAGTTCATCCAAATTCTCCTTTAAGCATTTACTAACAAAACCTAGTGCTCCAATTATTATTGGTATGAATATGAATTCATAGTCTGGATATAGAAGCTGGGGGTTTCGAAGCAGTTGTCCATAGATACCCTCTTTTGTTTTGGTTTTCAAAAAGATATTCATATCTGCAGAACAGCTGACCTCTATGATGATAAATACCTTGGCCCTCTGTCCCCAAAAACAATATCCGGCCTGTTATGTTTATATTTGATGGAAGTTTTGGGGAGAATATTCTACCAGAATTCCTTGAGTTGATGTTTATGAATGTATTCCATAACAAGGGATTTTCTAAGTTTATTTCAGGACAGTCTTTTTTGCAGATGGCATTGTAAATTGTTTTAGCAACATCGTGCCGCGTAGGGAGGTGGTGCCGTGACGACATTTTAGGACAACTGCTAATCACATGCGTGATGTCTTCAACAGAAACATACCATAGTATGTATGTATGTATGTATGTATGTATGTATGTATGTATGTGTGTATGTTCCCTCTATTGAATTTAGAATAAATTTTGACCAGTGGCAAGGTTGGGAAGGAAAGAACCTGGTTTTGTTCATCACTCTTTATATCTTAAATATTTAAACTTGCCTGTCTGTCTGACTGTCAGTCTGTCTCTCTCTCTATATATGTGTACACAAACACACATATAATCATATATATAGATATATAAATAATGAAGATATTGTCATTAATAAATAATAATGATAAAATAGGTGGCTAGTTTGCAAACAAAAACCAAAAAGCAGATATATAAAGAAGGGTACTATATGGTACCAATATCGCTAGAAATAAGAGACAAAAATGACTTATTTAACCACAAGCACTGAAAGTTAACAAGCTGACGAAATCGGGGGAGCGAGAAAAAACAGCCAACATACAAAAGTTATATGAATGTAAATGTAGTATATACTCTTTTGTGAAAGAGAGTGTGAGGAAGAAAAGGAAAGGAAGAAAGAGAGTGAGAGAGTGAGAGAGTGACAGGGAGAAGCAGAGAGAGGGAGAGGGAGAGAGAGAGCGTGTGTGATTTCAATCTGGATATGATCCAGTATCTGGAGGCAGATCGAAGTATGAGCCAATAGACGAAATTATAGAGGAATATAACTGTATATATATAAATGAAATTTCAATATCGTGAAATATTGTGTATCGATCTATTTATGCAGCAAACTGACAATACATACATACATACATACATACACATATATATGTGTGTGTGTATATATATGGAAATATATGTAAATATATACATACATACACACACACACACACACACACACACACACACACACACACACACACACACAC
>NC_068985.1:5522487-5523283 GCF_001194135.2 Octopus bimaculoides
AGAGAGAGAGAGAGAGAGAGAGAGAGAGAGAGAGAGAGAGAGAGAGAGAGAGAGATGGGGAGAAAGAGAAAAGGGGAGGGGGATATGTGGGCAGAGGGAGAAATGATCAGACATGAAATGAAATGAATAATATTAGAAAAACCAACGAAATAAGAAAAGAAAACCCGAATGAATCAACAAGCAAAAAACAAACGAACGAAATTACGAGAACAGCAAAACGAACATAAAACAGCGAGTAAGATCTCTGATGCTTTGATAGCATTAATTAAGAGTAAAACATTGTGAACGATGCGGATTCAGCTTTCAACACCTACATGACGACACGCGCTTTCATAAAAAAGAAAATAATCAAAGAAATGCTAAATAAATAAATTGAATTAAATCAAAATATATGAACAACAAAAAGCAATTATCTTAAAATAGTAATTATATAAAAATAATTACATCTAATGAACTATTTTTTATACATTCATCGCTCTCTTCGTATCGTCTTGTCTTCCACTTGTTCTTGCTGTCAGATTTTGGTTTGAGAACAATATCTCCCCTGCTGCCGCACCAACAGTAATAACAACAACAAGAAGTTAACTAATTAGGATAATAAACGAAATGTATCATGTAACAACAAATTTTAAACACTGCAGACAAGTGAAGACATAAATAATCGTTGTTTCTGCTACACGTAGGTCAGGACATATCTTGTTGCCGTTCAACATGTGTATAATTTCTCTCCTGCCCACCACTGTCTCAGTAAATATATATACATATATACATATATATATATATATATATATATATA
>NC_068985.1:5527835-5529709 GCF_001194135.2 Octopus bimaculoides
TATATATATATATATATATATATATATGGGAGAATATACAAATAATAACAACAGACGAGGACAGGTGGTGTAAATAACAAAAGTATATATTAGTATGACGCTCGGGAATACGGAAAGTCTTTAACGTTTCGAGCTACGCTCTTCAACAGAAAGAATACGGAGACAAGGAGAAAAACACGGAGAAAAAAAATTGAATAGTGTTCAGTCAACGGGCTTCTTTCAGTTTCCGTCTACCAAATCCACTCACAAGGCTTTAATCAACCCAAGGCTATAGTAGAAGACACTTGCCCAAGGTACCACGCAGTGGGACTGAACC
Organism: Octopus bimaculoides; assembly: GCF_001194135.2. Taxonomy (NCBI): domain Eukaryota; kingdom Metazoa; phylum Mollusca; class Cephalopoda; order Octopoda; family Octopodidae; genus Octopus; species Octopus bimaculoides. Next base: position 5,528,152 of record NC_068985.1, read on the forward strand.
TGGAACCATGTGGTGCGTAGGCAAGCTACTTACCGCACAGCCACTCCTGCGCCTTAATGTAATTCTTTTTTGCTTTTTAAACAATTGTAAAACTTGTTGCCTTTTCATTTCCCTATTTTCAATCACTCACCTATTTATCCATTCTTGAATGTTTTATCAATTCTAAATTATGTCTTTCCTATAACCTATCTTCAATTCTCAAAAGAGAAAGAAAAAGGAAGATAAAACACAAAGAGAATCCCACATTCCAACTCTCTTATTTTCCTTCGCCATCTCTTTTATATTTTCCTCTCTGATTTTCATCCCGTCATTCAATTATTCGTCTATTCTTCTAATCTTAACATTCTTTTACTCTCCTCTGGCTACATCTCTTCCCATCACTTTTTTTTTCTTTCTATCATTCCTTCAATCTCTCATTTCCTTTCCAATCCCTTATTGACAATACTTGAAGGCTCATTAAAAAATAAATAATTTCTTCTGTATTCCATTTTGTTATTCCTTTTCTAACGTATTCCTTTATTCAAACCATTTCCTTCTGTCAAGAATCATATTCTCTACTTAGCTATGCACTTCACTTATTTCTCATTAATTCCCTACACCTATTTTAATCTTCTTCCAACAAACTCGTGGCTATGAATACATGTCAAAGTCTAGTTGCAGTTAAGAACACACACACACATACACACACACGCACACAAAAACACACACAGACACACACTGCTTGCTTGGCTCGTACAATTTTGCGACAGATAGACACGCGAATATATACGCGTCTTTGTACATGCTGCCTCACAATAGAACTGACAGCAAACATGTTGCATGCATAAGGAATGGTAAATGTAATGATGTTATATATGGGAACAGATATTTCCATGCATGGGTTTTTAAATTAAATGATAGCGTGTGTGTGTGTGTGTGTGTGTGTGTGTGTGTGTGTGAAAATATGAAGGATATAAAAGAGATTGAAGGTTCGGTGAAATATTGTGTACATAGGAGTGGGTCTTGTGTAAATTTGACGTGTATATAAATGTGGCATTCTACACACATGTAAGCAGGTAAGATGTATATATATATACGGGTGTGAATATGTTCATTTATTAACAGATGCACACACAAGACATACACAAGCGTGAATATAGAGGTATTTATGTTTCTGTAAAGCTACATTCATATAAATTACGCGCACAAGGTTTTATTATACGGGATTTGGGGATGTATATATGGGTATATATGGTTGCATACATACACACACAAACACACGCACTCACGCACATACAAACACGCATACACACAAACTCATACACACGTATGCACAACCTTACATACATATATATATATACAAATGGATACATTACTCTCTCTCTCTCTCTCTCTCTCTCTCTCTCTCTCTATATATATATATATATATATATATATATATATATATAGTTTTAGGGAAAATAACCAATTTTCAAGAACTCATCGATGAAAATCCACTATCACATATAGAAAAATTAATAATTAAAAGCACAATAAATGAGTATAATATAAAGTAAAGTAAATATCATAAGATAAATAT
>NC_068985.1:5529966-5531734 GCF_001194135.2 Octopus bimaculoides
TTATCATTGTTTTAAATTATCATTGTTTTAAATACAAGTTGAACGAAGTTTAAGTTTAAAATAATAATGAAGATAAAATTAGTACATATTTAACCGGTGTAATAGTTAAAGCTATACTATTTAAAGCTAAAGACGTTTATTTAATTATAATTAAAGATCAATTGAATAATAGAAAAATACAAGATTATTTATTTCTACAAACGTAATAATAAAAAATATGAATGAAAAAATTATGAATGGAAAAAATTATGAATGAAAAAATTAGGAAAGAAAAAATTATTAAGAATAAAAGGTTAAACTTTATATATATATACAAAGTTTTGATTTAAAAAAACTTTAACGATATTATAAACTATAAAGATTAATAATTAATCAAATAATATTAATGTATGTATATATGTTAAAGGTGAGACACATAGGTGGTTCTTTTCCACACACCAAAAACAATGGAGCATTGACCAGGAGGAACTGATATCATCAAACGATATCCAACGAACATCGGATGTTTCGAACCTGAACGATAAAACCTTTCTGTTGATTGGTCAGCAGAGTGGCCACATCACTGGTGATAATCTTCTGGTTTCCATCTTAGCACCTTCCTCTTGCTCCATAACCAGCCAAAGAATCTTTCAGCTGCCTTTCGCATCCTGCGGGCAGTCACCCATCACTATTATCCTTCATATATATATATATATATATATATATATATATATATGTTTCAGTTATTAGACTGTAGCCATGCTGGAGCATCACCTAAGTAAAACAAAATTGACCCCAGGACTTATTCTTTGTAAGCCTAGTACTTATTCTATTGCATCATTTTGCCGAACCGCTGTGCCAAAGGGGCATAAAAGTACCAACATCGTAAATGCACGTAAACTCAGCAACATATATATATGTATATATACACACATATATACGACGGGGCTTCTTTCAGTTTCCGTTTACCAAATCCACTCACAAGGGCTTCGATCGGCCTGAGGCTATAGTAGAAGATACTTGACCAAGATGCCACTCAGTGGGACCGAAACTGGAATCATGTGTTTGGGAAGTTAGCTTCTTACCACAAAGCCACTGTATACTTATGTATATATACTCGTACACTTATGTATATATGTTTATAATACATAAATATACATACATGAGTGTGTGTATATGGAATTCACGTTTGCTTCATCAATTCTACACACGTCCCAATATTTCAATCTATGGCACGCAATCTAATTATGTTCTCACCCAAACCGTAATATTCCCCTTTGTCTGTCTGTCTCTCTCTCTCACACATGTACACCATGCATCCATACTTCTATCTATCTATCTATCTATTAAAATTCAGTAATGATAAATGTATTATTCTGATTAGTGACACAGAAAATATCAAAAATGAGGCTAACTAATTCAATGTGCTAATAATTTTAATGAATTAATTATTATAATATTGATGTGATACTGACTGTATACCTACTTTGATACCCGCCTGTGTCATTTTGTCACCTATTTCTAGCAAAGTTGGTGCTATCTAGCTCCTGATTATAGATTAATAATACTTTTTACCTTTATGATTATTTTAATGCTTGCTAGCCACTTATATCATTATCATTTATTAATAATATCTTTGTATATTCTTTTACACACACACACACACACGCACACACACACAAACACACACACACACAGAGACAGACAGACAGACACACATACACACACATACACACACACACACACACACACACACACACACACACACACACACACACACACACACACA
>NC_068985.1:5532016-5533120 GCF_001194135.2 Octopus bimaculoides
ATATATATATATATATATATATATATATATATAACGTGAGAGAGTTAGGGGTTGGGGGTACAACCCACTAAGGGATAGTATCCATTTTCTATATATATATATATATATATATGTAACTGTGAGAGTACGATGCAACTATTTTATTTTTCTTCTCATATGTGGGTGGTTGTGGGTATGTGTATATATGTATATATATGCATATATATATGCATATATGTATCCTATGTGTGCATCTTTATGTATGCATATATAGCTAAGTTCATAAATCCTGCGTGTGTAAATATATACATACACACAATCATACGTATATATGTATACACACGTACATATGCATACATATTTAGATATATGTATATATGTATGAGTGTATATGTGTGTGTATATTTGAGGGCGTCCTTTTTTATTGTGTAGCAACTCATTTTCAGATTACGAATCGTTCGCGCATCGGTGCTTCGTTCAAATCGATGATGGAATCTATTCTCTGACAATGTAATCAATCTTCTACCGCGGTCTCTGCATGTATTTGCTGCTATCAGTCTATATGGAGATGTGCGTTCGTGTGTATAGGTTACGTAGATGAGTTCGTGTGTGCGTGTATGTGTGTGTGTGTGTGTGTGTTTGTGTGTGAGTGACTGCGTGCATATGTGGGGGGAGGGGGTTGAGGACCCTTTGGGAAATTGTGAGTAAATTCATATTCTTTTGTGGTTTAACAACCTCTCACCCGTTATACTGAGAATATACACCCTACATGTACGTACACACACATAAACACACAAACACATACGCACACATATACATCCACAGGTATGTTTGTATGCATGCATTATGTACACACACACACACACCAACACCCCCCATATATGTGTGTGTGTCTAAGTATATATTGTGAGCGTATATGCATGTACACATATAAATTTATATGCATAAATACACACACATATATATATATGCATACATTTATATATATATATATATATATGCATATATTCATATAAATTTACATATATATATACCTATATACATATATGTCTATATACATATATGTCTATATACATATATATATATATATATATATATATATATATATATATATATATATATATA
>NC_068985.1:5534116-5534818 GCF_001194135.2 Octopus bimaculoides
TATATATATATATATATATATACATACATACGTATGTATGTATATATACGTAGATTTATATATGTACGTATACATTTATTTATATATATAAATGTATGCATTGTACGTTATGTTATCATCAAAGTAAGGTTTTTACCTTCCTTGTTTCTACTTGTTTAAAATTTACCTGGAAATGCTATCATGTAAATCTATGAACACGTCAATATAATTCTACCGAAAGAGATGTTGTAGATTCCACCCCCATTTTTGTTCTTTTTATGCCTACACTCACCTAGAAGCAATCCTGACTGAGATATACGAATTCAGTTGGATTTGCTACAACTTACACATCTACATATCTGCAGTGTATTACCATTGTTTATCTCGCTGTGAATTTTATGTTATAGTTCGTAACCAGCTCTGGCGCCCTACCTGTTGGTACGATCTGATTTTAATGTGTTTTCTAAAATGGAAGCGAACACCTTCCTTCATATAATCGGCTCGAATAATTGTTAAGACTCTAGGATATTTTCCTACTTTCCTTCACATGAAACCGAATGGTAGACTTAATTCACAAATGAAGAACACCATTGCGGTGATGAGCACCCATTTTCGTCGTTCAACATTTACGTCCATATACATACATACATACATACATACATACATACACACACACACACACACACACACACACACACACACACACACACACACACACACACA
>NC_068985.1:5535615-5536626 GCF_001194135.2 Octopus bimaculoides
CATGCGTACATACATACATACGTTGTTTTTTCAGAAAACGAAAAAATAGATTCACCATTCCAAAGCAAAAAACTTTTGTTCTACACTTTGACAGTTTTTGATATCTTCGCATCCGAAGCTGCTGGAGATACAATAGTTTGATCAGGAACCGACTAATGCAAGCAAAAATTAATATTATTTTCTTTTCTACTCTAGGCACAATGCCCGAAATTTTTGGGGAAGGGGCTAGTCGATTAGATCGACAACAGAACTCAACTGGTAGTTAATTTGTCCAACCCTAAAAGATGAAAGGTAAAGTCGACCTGGGCGGAATTTGAACTCAAAACGTTAAAGACAAACGAAATACCGCTAAGCATTTCTGCCAGCTCGCCGCCTTAATAAAAATAAATGTTGAGAAAAATGAATTTGACCAAATTTGGACATACGACAGTTTAACAAAATAACAAAGATATATACTTCAGAAATGTAGCCGCACGTGGACTGTGGGCGATTTTTCTTTATTTTGTCTTCTTTCTCATTTGACCTTTTTTGATTCTGATGAAGAGCTATGCTCGAAATGTTAGCAACTCTCTCCCTTCATCGAGCATCACATTTATATATTTCTTGCGCACGCCGGCACGTTCGTTTTTTCTCAGACACACACACATACATACATACAGACACACACATGTACATACACACATACACACACATGCACATACACACATACACACATACACACATACACATACATACACATGCACACACATACACATTTGCACAAACGCATACACTTATATACATATACGCACACATAAACACTTGCACAAACACATACACTTATATACATATACGCACACATACACACATATACACATACATATACGCACATACACATACAATCCTATAGACAAACACACACATACATACACACACACATACACACACATACACACACATGTACATACACACACATGTACATACACACTCATGTACATACACACATACACACATATACACACGTGCATATAT
>NC_068985.1:5537519-5539718 GCF_001194135.2 Octopus bimaculoides
CACGTCCTCACTTTGTTGTTTTTTTTGTTATTGTTTTTGTGTGTTTTTTGAACCTATATATATATATATATATATATATATATATATATATCGGGGCACTCTGTCGGATACGATGACGAGGGTCCCAGTTGATCCGATCAACGGAACAGTCTGCTCCTGAAATTAACGTGTAAGTGGTTGAGCGCTCCACAGACACGTGTACTCTTAACGTAGTTCTCGGTGGGGGGGGGGGTCAGCGTGGCACAGAGTGTCACAAGGCTGGCCCCTTTGAAATACAAGCACAACAGAAACAAGAACAAAGAGTGAGAGAAAGTTGTGGTGGAAGAGTACATCAGGGTTCGCCACGTGGAGCATTAGGTGTTTTCGCTCAATAATCACTCACAACGCCTGATCTGGGAATCGAAACCGCGATCCTACGACCGCTTGTCCGCTACCCTAACCACTGGGCCATTACACCTCCACCTATATATATTTATGTATAACTAATAAGAAATAATAAAAGGATCTCCGTTTGTTGTGACGATGATGGTTTAGTTGTTCGATCCACTAAACTAACTGCTCATTGATTTGTGTTTAAGTTGTGTAATTCACACACAAGCTTTCCATCCACAGTGGATGCCATGGTTGAACCTTTTGAGTTAAGCCATTTGAGTTAAGCCATATCACACACACACGCACACGCTTTGCTTAAGGACCCCTTATATAGTCCTTTGTTGCCCCCGTCGAAAAAGAAGTCAGCTTTCACTTTCGTGCAATTCTGACGATAACGTGACATCTACAATTTCTTTCACTTATTGTTTCAGATGCCTGTGTAGTCGCGAGCAGGCATTGAGGCTCACTCAGCCCTCCCACTCACATCAAAATCCCAACGCAGCACCCACGATGTGACTCGAAAAATTTAGAAGACTAGAAGCCAACGACAGCAACCAAGTGGAACGTATTTACAGTTGAGTAGAGTGGAACAACATGAAACGAAGTTCAAGACCACAGAGCACTGCTCTGACTTCGATTTGAAACCATGTCCTTATGGATCATTACCGGAATATCTTTAAACATCTAGTCCAGATATTGCTAGGGATGTAACACAATATAGAAAACGCTCCGGTTTTACGTTTCTATGTGTGTATGACACTATATGTTTATATCTATGAATCTGGTAATGTGCGTGCTTGAATGTACGTATGTGAATATCTATCTCGTTAAACCACAGAGATTTATTAAAGAGTTGTAATTCTTTCCATTCGTATTTCTATATTTTTATCCGTGCAATTAACTTTGCAATTACCAGCCTCATTAGAAGACATAGCCCCCAAGTGAAACGTAGAAGATTATGAAATACAGCTCAAGAATTTCGTGAACGCAAAATAACAAGAAATTACATAGAATTTGTAAAAATAGGTTACAGAGTCCTAAGAAACGGTTAATTCTGGCATTTCGTGTTGGGCCCATCTGCAAAATGGTTATTTGAAAAAGAGGCGGGAAATATAATGATGTGTTTTCTACGACACACGAATAAATATTTCGGAATTGTTTGTGACTAATTTTTGCCGCTACTTTTCTAGGCTTCTGATTTTACCTGTCAGTATTAATCTATAAGAACAAAGCGGCGAGCTGGAAGAATGGTCGGGAGAGCGTCAGGACAAATGCTTAGCGGCCTTTTACCCGTCTTTACATTCTGAGTTCGAATTCAGTCGAGGTCGACTTTACCTTTCATCCTTTCGTGGTTGATAAAATAAGTACCAGTGCGGTACTGGGGTCGATGTAATAGATTTCCTCTTCTGTTAAAATAGCTGGCCTTGTGCTAAAATCTGAAAGAATTGTTAATATATATCTTCAGGTATATATATATATATATATATATATCTAGGATCTTCAACTTTGGAACAACAGACCCTAAAAAAACGGCAAGAAACCCAAATAGTGGGACATTTTTGTACCAACAAGAATTGAACCCAATTACCTAGGTTCTCATATTTCTCTCCTAACTTTTTTTGAACTAACCAGCTGTATAGATATAATCACAATTCCTTCCTTCCCTTTTACACCCCTTTCAGACACACACGCACGCACACACACACACACGCACTCTCTCTACCATTGGACAATGATACCAAAGAATACCATGAACTTGTCACAGCAGGAACTGACCAACTGTAAACTGTAAACAGAATCTTTTTCTTCCCTCCCCTTCCCACTAAC
>NC_068985.1:5540556-5542628 GCF_001194135.2 Octopus bimaculoides
ATATATATATATTTATTTATATATATACACGCACACACATACATATACGATGGGTTTCTTTCAGTTTCCGACTACCAAATCCACTCAGAAGGCTTTGGTCGGCCCGAGGCCTTAGGAGAAGACCCTTGACCAAGTTGCCACGTGGCGGGACTAAACCTCAAAGCATGGGGCTGAGAAGGAAGCTTCTTACCACACAGCCATCTCGAAAACTTAATTTAAGTTAACTAAATTTGCCTTCATACATGCATTCCCGTTAGAAAGCCATAACTACATAATTTTTTCGATCTAACATGTAGTCTGAATAGTAACTTGGAATAATAATTGCAGACAAAGTATTGTTGTATTGCTTTAGTTCCTTCGGATGATAGACGGTGCTCATGACTTTTAGAGTTCCCCTGAGATTGATCAGATTAATGCATTTGTTGTTCACTTTCGACGAATCTATAGCGACAACTGAAGTGGTTTAACCCCAGATCAGTCTTAATGGAACAAGTCTATGATCATAGGCATTTTAGAAGTCAGGACATCTCTCTTTGCTTTTTAAATGCATTTTTCTTTGGGGATTAAATTGTCGAATCCATTTTTCAGAAGTTGCAAATTTAATTCGAATGGGATTTGATAGGTATTTCTCCGGTTTGGTGCATCCCCATTGCTACCGACATTTTGCCTCGATCCACTATGGCATTTATATTGATAGATTAAGCAATATGCTCTATATAAATCCCAACTGACATATACGCCTCTCAGCCTCATTTTTATTCACATCTTCAAGTGTTATTTTCATTACTGGATTTATATAAAATGGTGTGGGACTCCGCACTTTTTGCGTCCTTTGAGAATTAGAAACACCTTACAAGTGCAGAACTCATATATAATAAAGATTATAGTTATAAGCATATATATATAAATATACATATTTATAACACACACACACACACACACACACACACACACACACACACACACACACACACACACACACACACACACACACACACACACACACACACACACACACACATGTATGATATATGTATCTGTGCTTATATACGTATGCTTGTACGTATGTGTTGCATGCATAAATATATATTGGTTATGAGCGATAGTGGTGTCAATTAGACCCAAGGGTTTCAGGTAATGCTGAGTAAGTGCTATGGACAGATGGACAGACCACAATTAAGCTCCAGGTTCGGTGGTTATGCGAATAAGGGGTCCAATGTAGGTCATACATCAGCGTGTGAATATAAGGATTTACTTTTCGTAATGAGATAAAAAACCAAGGCTGTGTATAATATAGAACGTTTATAAATCGAATGTCTTACAGGCTTGGTTTTTTATCTCATTACGAAAAGTATATCCTCCATATCATACATGCTTGCCCAAGGTGCCACGCAATGGGAATGAACCCGAAATCATGTGGTTAGTAAACAAAGCGATATGGTGGTTATCATACGCTAGCCACTGATATAATGATTATATCCTCAGTTTATACATGCATATATGTCAGTTGGGATTTATATAGAGCATATTGCTTAATATATCAATATAAATGCCATAGTCGATCGAGGCAAATTGTTGGTAGCAATGGGGATACACCAAACTGGAGAAATACCTATCAAATCCCATTCGAATTAAATTTGCAACTTCTGAAAAATGGATTCGACAATTTAATCCCCAAAGAAAAATGCATTTGACAAAGTTGATCATGGCTTAATATGTCACAAGTTGCGAAACCTTGGCATAACTGGTAAATTAGGAAAATGGCTGCATGACTTCCTGAATGGTAGAAGTCAGACAGTTGCAGCCAATGGAGAACTATCTAGGAAAACGCAAATATTGAGCGGTGTTCCGCAAGGAACTGTCTTGGGGCCACTACTGTTCATAGTGGCCCTTCTGGACATGCCCACGGTCACTCGGAGAGCCACTGTCACTAGGTACGCTGATGACACAAAATTATCTCCGGCAATAAAAAATCCTGATGATATTGTAAGCCTGCAGAATGACCTAAATGCAATATACGAGTGGGCAGAGCAAAATAATATGCAGTTCAATGCAAAAAAATTTCAAGTACT
>NC_068985.1:5543490-5548240 GCF_001194135.2 Octopus bimaculoides
CTTCAATGCCCTGCCAAAACATTTGAGAGACCTGCAAGACACGGATGTGGAGGTCTTCAAGACAAAACTCGACGCTTTCCTCTCCACGATACCAGACGAACCAATGGCTCGAAATGAGACACAGTTTAGGGCAGCGATGTCAAATTCTCTTATGCACCAGATGTGCCATAAAAACTCTTGATTGAACTATATCAGGTGCAGGAGAAGAGCCATGCAAGGAACATGAAGAGAGCAAAGCATAAAGACGGAAAATCACGGTGGTGCTCCAGCATGACCACAGCCACTTGGCTGAAACCCATGGTCCAGGCCATGTCTACATTTTTTCTGTTCACATGCACCAGTGGCGCGACTCTTTACCAATGCTTTGTACTAGCCACAATGTTTCGTCCTTCCTTTCCTCCCATGAACACCAACACTGAAATAGCTTTTCCCGTCATCACTTCATTGCAGTTGTCACTATAGATTCGTCGATACTGAACAACAAATGCATTAATCTGACCAATCTCAGGGGAACTCTAAAAGTCATGAGCACCGTCTATCATCCGAAGGAACTAAAGCAGTACAACAATATTTTGTCTGAAATTATTATTCCAAGTTACTATTCAGACTAATAATATTTGTATTAATATTTATCGGGCTCAAGGGATCAGTGAGCTGGCAGAATTGGTAGCCCGCCGGACGAAATGCTTACCTGCATTTTGATCGCCTTTATGTTCGGCGTTCAAGTTTTGCTGAGGTCAACTTTTCATTTTATTATTTCGGGGACGATAAGTACCAACTGAATACTGGGGTCAATATAATGGACTTATTTCCTGCCCTGAAATTGCTGGCCTCGTAGCAAAATTTGAAACTAACAAGTGTCGACCCCGAATAAATGAAAGCAAAAAAATAAAATGGTCACATCTGTGGGACTCGAACCAAGAGCCTAGTGAGCCGGAACGAGAGCTCAGAGAACTCAGAGCATGCCATACGACACTTAAATGATTCAGCCATTTTGTTGCTTCAAGAGAAATTAATTGAAGACGTAGAATTTGGAAGTAGACAGCAGCGAAAGTGATGAGTCCTAAACTGCGTCGCTGTTGCTTCGATGAAGAAGAGAATTAATTGCAGAGAATGGTATAACTGATTTCTAATATTGGCTTGAGGTCACAAATTCGGAGGAAGGGCAAATTTATTTAAACTGACTTCAATAAAACATTGACTTAAGGCCACAAATTTTGAAAGAGGGCATATTTGTTTAAATCGACTCAAATACAGCATTGGCTCCTCGTCAAATTCGGAGGGAGAACATATTTGTTGATATCGAAACCAATACAACCTTGGCTGCATGCCACGATTACTGAGGGAGCGTATATTTACTTAAATTGACATCAATATCTGACTGGTACATAAATTGTTTATCCGGTGAGGAAGAAAAGTAAAATCGATGTCTGCGATTCGCAGTCTTCTCGCATGAAATATAATTCAGTGTCAAATGCAATTGGCATTTATAACCAGATTCTTGTAAGTTTTGTTCCTGAAATCCCAAAATCTGAAATATCCGACTAAACACAATCCTATACAAATTTACTCCCAAAACTTTAATGCTTTCTTTCATATTCAAACGTTAGTAAAGTTTATTATATTACATTAAAGATGATTTCAAATTCCACTAAGGTCTACTCTACCGTTCATTCTTTCGGGTTTAATAAAATAATTACTTGTCAAACGTAAACAGCTTAACCCCCACCCGCCTCAAAAACTGCTGGGCTTTGACTATAAATTGAAACCATTACGTTAGAGAAAAATATTTGCTTTTAATATCTGATCGAGCAAACCCACGATGCGAGGCTGTCTAACCGTGACTGTCCAACCTTTTTTCTATTTGTCAGAAAACAAGGAATCACTTGTCGAACGTGTCCTTAATAAGTCGGTTGGGTGTGATTTGAAATAGGTGTTTGACTGTTATTTCTAACCGGTCGAGTGACAAAATAGATTCCCTCCTCTTGTTGGGTTATAGTAATTGCTTTGTTACATTCTTGTGAATTATTGATAATCAATGAAAACAATGTTTTTATGGATGGGTTGGTCTTGGCCCTGAAAAGAAATAGAAGTTAGCAAAGCTTTGCGGTAATCTCGTATGAACGAGACTATTATACTGGACATTACTGAAACCTTTAAGTCTTATTTGATTTACAATGTTATTTGGCAACAATAACAGCGCTTGTAACCAACCAATCGAACTTCATCAAAAAATGATGCAGTGTCGAGACGCTTCATCAATTTTATATTCATCATTCGTTATAACACAGACACAGTTTTCTTGCTCGTATATGAATATCGACATGTTAGTATCAAATGTAGAGAAGATTGACCTTTTTTGTCAAGTAGAGCACTATTTGATATCTTTGTTCTTGAGAAGATTTAAGTATATAACTTACTTTTTATCTTCTCGCCGTGGTTATTTGACCTGCCCTCATGCAAATCTTCTGTTGCATATTGATTTACAGTCACACACGCACACACAAACACACACACACACACACACACACACACAATTTATTCTGTGTATTTGCGGATCATATAAGTGCATAAATTTGTATGTACATACACAATGTATGTGTGTGTGTTCATATATATATATATATATATATATTGAGTGTGTTTCTCTCTCTTTCTCTCCCTCTCTCTCTTTCTCTCTATATATATTTAAACATATACATTATATTTACAAAGATGCGTGTACATTCACACACACACACACACACACACACACACGCACGCACACACACATAAATACACACCACACACAGAGACACAGGCACACACGAATAGATATTGGAGTGTGTGTGTTTGAGTACAATGGAGATAATATTGATTTCTTCCTTAGATATAATGCCACAACTTTTGAATGGCGGAAAATGAAATTCCGAGACTATTAAACCATTCTTAAGAACATAAGCAGGAAAAAGTTACTACAAATGTTAGCCGAGGTCATGTCGTTATCGTAGAATATTGGAGAATATCTTTACAGTATATGTGTGCTGACAACAGCGTTCGTTGCGGACATTCTGCCTTGTTGCTCTCAGATGTGTCGCTTTACATTGTGAGTTCGAACGCGAACGAGGTCAAATTCTTGTTCTTTTTTTTATCCTGGAGTCAATGAAAAAATGGTTTCCATTTTTTGGCACAAGGCCAGCAGTTTCATGGAGAGAGTAAGTCGATTGCATCATCCCCATTGCTCAACTTGTACTTACTTTATCGACCACCAAAGAATGAAAAGCAAAGTCGACCTCGGCGGCATTTGTACTCAGAAGGAGAAGACAAGCGAAATGCTGTTAAGAATATGGTCCCGCGTCGTACTGTTCTTTTCTATTCTACGCACAAGGCCCGAAATTTTTGGGGAGGGGCCAGTCGATTAGATCGACTCCCAGGACGCAACTGGTACTTAATTTGTCGACCCCGAAAAGATGAAAGGCAAAGTCGACCACGGCGGAATTTGAACTTCAGAACGAAAAGACAGATGAAATACCGCTAAGCATTTTGCCCAACGTCCAAACGGTTCTGCTAGCTCGCTGCCTTCTGGGGTCAATGAAAGAATGGCGCGAAATAATGGAACCGATTTATATGTCTCTGTGGCTTCGTGCCAATCTTTATCTGCTATTTTTAACTATTGGGTTGTCCGGTTCATTTTCAACCTTCTACACACACACACACACACACACACACACACACACACACACACACACACACACACACACACACACACACACACACACACACACGGACGCACACACACACATATATACGACGGGCTTCTTTCACTTTTCTTCTATCAAATCGACTCAAGGATTTGGTCGGGTAAGGGCTATAGCAGAATACACTTGCTCAAGGCACCACGCAGTGAGACCGAGCCCGGAACCTGGGATCATCTGACTGGGAAGCACACTTCTTACCACCCAGCCATGCCGTAATTTGAGGCGTATTTAGCTCCTCTTTGTATCAGAGCTAACGAAAACATATAGACTTCATCATCGACTCTATTAATCCATTTGGATCCACGACCGAATGCAGTTAGCTCTGATTATATACTTATGAGCTCGGAAATGGAATAAAATGTCACAATATTCCATTTAATCTTTCATCTTACATATCGGTGGAAATGAATCCAATATGTTCTGTGAAGTCTACGTAAAAAAGTTTGAACGACAATATCTTAAAACGCAATTTCCAAATCGCTATTACGGCATGACTATTAATTTTAAGATTTTTCTTTCATAAATGAATATATAACTGGAAACAGAAATTGAATAATATGACAGGGTTTATATTAAATTTCGGGGTTTAAAAAAATAACGGAACAGAAGGAAAAATTTTGGTTTCATTTAAAAATAATAAAGTATTTATTAATAATATTGTACATAAAATGTTTATGCGATCGAGGCATTGATGCCATTATGAGGCCGGATTGCAGATTATATATTAAAATGCATTTTTGTATATTTTCAATGTTTTTTATACATTAAGTAAATTCGATATTAGTTGAAAAATATTACTGAAAATGAACCGGAAACTTGGAAATATTTATGGAAAATCATAATGTATTGATATAAAAATTAGAAATGAACGCTTTGAAGATCATATATAAGCATAGAACACGGATTAATTTTAAAATAATGAGAGTATATATATATATATATATATACATACATACATACACATTCATATATATATATATATATCTGTATGTGTGTGTATTTATATATATATA
>NC_068985.1:5549014-5551514 GCF_001194135.2 Octopus bimaculoides
ATATATATATATATATATATATATATATATACACTCGCACACACACGCATATATAGATAGATAGATATTCAAACATGAAATATATATATATATATGGATATATGTATGTGCATAGATATTAGTCTTTCTCTCCCTGCTCCTCTCTCTCTCTCTGCTCCTCTCTCTCTCCCTGCTCCTCTCTTTCTCCCTGCTCCTCTCTCTCTCCCTGCTCCTCTCTCTCTCCCTCTCTCATATACATACGTCAATTCGTGGATTTGGATTGTTGACTCCTCTTTCTAGCGAATGGGTTTCCGTTTCCCTACTTCATTTATTTGTATATTTTACCTATATAGATTAAACTTGATGGCCAATTTTTTTATCATTATTATTTTAATAATAGTAATAATACTTCATATATATGCATACATATATACAATTGCAAAAGGTAACCACATGTGAGTCGTTGGCAATTTTCTCCCCCGTCTTTCCTTCTTTTGGACTTTCCTCTGTTTCTGAAGAAGAACTTTGCTCGAAACGTTAAATCCTCTTTCTTTCCTTTCCTGATAATACATTACTTGTACCACGTCCTCGTGTTGTTGTTTTTTCATGTTTATTCTTCTTTGTTTGGATTCACTATATATATATATATATACACATACATACATACATACATACGTATGCATATATTTACACACAGTTACATATATATATTTCACTGTTGCAGCACTTCATTTCAAGTCTTTTCATGCTACTAATATGGACGGTGCACAGCCCATCTGCTGGTGCCGCTGTCTCTTCTTCCAGGTGTCACATTCTGATATGCCCCGAATTTCAATATAGAGAGAACGGCAAGATATTGTCTATGCCGGCTTAGGACAGCATGGGGACCTAAAACCAATAACGAATACAATCTACACATTCCTAAGTCATACAGTAATACTTTGACTATCGCGGGTGTTACGTTCCAAAACCACTCGCGATAAATGAAAATCCGCGAAGTAGAAACAATACAGTACGGTATATTTTTTAAAACCAGTTTTATAATTTGTATATATTTAATTTATTATAAATGCAAAACAACACCACGGAGGAATCGACGTAAGCTTAAATAATAAACCGTGATAGGTGAACCGCGATTGGTGAACCGCGATATGGCGAGGGAGGGTAATATATATAACCTGCTGACACGAGTAGGACGCTTTTAATCATTATGTTAATCTAAGCTGATCTGGATGTAAACAAAGACGACGGCAAAAACAACAACAACAACCACGATGGCGACCACGGCAACAACAAAACGGCCTTCAGTCATAATTCGCAATCCACCACTTTCTCTGTGATGAAATCCATTCTCTAATATATGTCTCGATTCATATAAATTAAATCCACTGCACCCAAAGCCTAAGCATTTTTCTGTTAGCTTATCGTCCCCTGCGTTACAGAATTGCAGATGAAAACTAGATTCTATAATAATACGCCATAACGAGTTCTCCATGGCTAAAGACAGCGATTCTCTTCTCGTCACTTCAATTGGGAAAGAAGATGTATTCTGTGTTTGTACTTCACGCAGAATTCATCCAAACAATCTGAGTACGAAAGTCAGAAACACTGTACCTTCGTCTTGGACATAAATATTGGTCCTTATTCTTTAAATGATTATATAAACTATATTGGTGTTACTATTATTTAACTCCAGGTAAGCCATGACCAGGTCATTCAGTTATGATCATATATTTTATCCAGACATTATCCAGCAATACCAGAGTGAAAATTGAGGGAAATT
This sequence comes from Octopus bimaculoides, assembly GCF_001194135.2. Lineage (NCBI taxonomy): Eukaryota > Metazoa > Mollusca > Cephalopoda > Octopoda > Octopodidae > Octopus > Octopus bimaculoides. The sequence continues at coordinate 5,550,777 of NC_068985.1, forward strand.
TGTTTGCTATTTCAAGCATAAATCTAATAATGAAACGCGGCTATAGCATGCAAAAACTGTGTTTGTGAAGAAGTAATATTTGTCAGAGTGAAGACACGGCTTAATCGTTAGCATATTTGACTTACGATCATAAGGTCGTGATTTCGATTACCGGCGGCGCACTGAGCGAAATACTTTATTTCTCGTTACTCTAGACCACTCAGGTGGCAAAAATGAGTTGTAACTGTCACATTCTGTGACGCGCTAAATCTCTGCGAGAACTATGTTAATGGTACACGTAAATGTGGAGTGCTCAACCACTTGCACGTTAATCTCACGAGCAGGCTGTCCGCTGATGGGATCAACTGGAACCCTTGTCGTCGTAACTGACGGAATGTCTGTCGAACCATTCTCATACATCATATACTGTTTGCCTTGGATACTTAGAAGAAGTAAAACTAAAATTTTAGAAATAAGTTTATAATTTTAAGACGATACGTCTTTTCCTCAATTATCTTATCTAAATGGTATCATCGAGGCATTCAATAGAACTAATCTTTTGAATTAGCATTGACGTACTTTTGAAGGATTCTTAGACATCCCCTATCGAGAAATTAGAGTTACCTTTGCCAATTTTGCTGATTAGATTTTTAACATTTACATGAATGTCAATGGAATTTTCCCAGGCAAATTTGATGGTAAATTAGTGATACAGCGGACATACGTCGTTCACGGCTCATATCAATGATGGTGTTTATC
>NC_068985.1:5554117-5555559 GCF_001194135.2 Octopus bimaculoides
ACACACACACACACACACACACAAACTCACTCATATATATATATACATATATAGGACGGACTTCTTTCTTATTTTTTATAGTTTCTGTACGATGTGCTGGAGTGAATCTCTTTCCAATATATTTATGCAAAAAGCAGTTGTTGTTTTGCTGTGACCCCAATTCGGTCATGAATGACCATGGGATTGCACCTAGAAAGTTACCCTCCGAGGCAAAACTCTGGGCAAAGTTGTTTATGGAAGACCAGCAGTCGTCCATGTATATCAGCCTCTCCTCTCCACACCACCGATGTTATCCAAGGGAATGGCAAAGACCGATACAGCTTGGCACCAGTGACGTCGCAGCTCATGTATTAACTTGTAAGTGGCTGAGCACTCCACAGACACGTGTACCCTTAACGTAGTTCTCGGGGATATTCAGCGTGACACAGACTGTGACAAAGCTGACCCTTTGAATTGCAGGCACAACAGAAACAGGAAGAAAACGTGAGAGTAAGTTGCGGTGAAAGAGTACAGCAGAGTTCACCACCTGCCGAAATCTCGTAGAGCTTTAGGTGTTTTCGCTCAATAAAAACTCACAGTACCCGGTCTGGGAATCGAAACCATGATCCTACGACCGCGATACGTTGCCCTAACCACTGGGCCATTGTGCTTCCACATTCCTTGTAGCAGTATGTCTATAAATCCTGCTATGAACGCCGAAAAACGGTTAGAGTCAAGAACTTGTGTTAATTATATTAACTGTGTGGGCCCCATCCCGCAAGACTTGTAAGAAACGATTATATATTTCATTTTTTTAATGTATAATTCTATAATGAAAACGATTGCTCTTGAAAACGAATCTCAGACTTGTTTATTATCGAAAATAATTCTTCGATGTATTTCTCCATCATTTATCCAAAGTTCGCAATGTATTTTAATATTCTACCTGTTCCGAAGGAAACACCTTCATGAAAATCTTCTGCGCCAATTTATATAAGACCAATCCTAGAAAATTATATTATTGGTGTGAGATCAATTCTCCTCTGGTATTGCGTAATTGCTTTCTCTCAAATAAAATAATTCGTTTCATAACTTTCTCGTCTCCTAGTTTCAAACTAATCAATAAATACAACTTTCACTAGATTCGCTGGAAAGTTACTTCGACAACATTTACACCAAAAACACTACGACTGCTTTCTACTTAGCGTTTCTCTCACAGAATCTCATGTCACCTGAGCAATTTTCTTCTGCTTATTTATTTTGTTGTGTGTTTCAATGACATACAAAATACATTAAATAGAGTATTTTCATATTTTCACTTAATATTTCTTTTGAAAATTGCTTTTACTAGCATTCTAGGATGGTCAAACTAATATTTTACCTCGTCGGTTACCACGTCTTCTATTTCACCTCGCTATCAGTAATCGTATTGTGACATTATTTGATATATATATATATATATA
>NC_068985.1:5555628-5559238 GCF_001194135.2 Octopus bimaculoides
ATAGATAGATAGATAGAAAGAAAGAAAGATAGATAGATAGATAGATAGATAGATAGATAGATAGATAGATAGATAGATAGTTGTTCACTATATTGGTTTACAACGATGAATGTTCCACTTCATTCAGTCAACAGGACAGCCTGCTCGTGAAATTAACGTACGAGTGGCTGAGGGCTCCGCAGATACGTGTACCCTTAACGCGGTTCTATCTATCTACTGTTTCAAAAAACAGTTTGATCAGGGCTTTACCACTTATCGTAGTTTCCGGTATCAAGAAGAATATTCCCACCTAAAATAAGCCGGAATATTCTATCACGGGTTCTAGAAAATACAGATTCAGATTTCAAATTCCATAATCCAATTTAAGCCAAAGTGGATGCTGATCAATGCTCAACTTACCACCGTGTCTTCGTACCGTAAGACTAATTGATTACCAGGTCCTGTCATTCTCTAAACCACTAAAAATGTATGGCAAATTAATAGGAAATTGTGTTTATATTAATCTATTTTCTTAAATGTTCAACTCATAATTGGTTTGTGTCATCGTATCTGGAACCTCATCGAGGACTGGAAATACTAATGTCATTAAAATAACTTTTATCCTTAATTTAATCGCATTCTATTAAATATACATCTCTCTGATAAACAACGCGTATACATTCTTTTCATCATCAATAACATCTGTCTACATAATGTGGGGACAGAAATGTTTCTGTTGATTAGACAAATCAAACTGAAGCATTTTTCCGAATTGAATCCAGATAGGACTTTTGTATAAACACTGCTTTGATTTTTTTTACAAAAAAATATAGTTCTAGACATTAAATTTCAACGTTGAAGTGAATCTAACGGTTTTTAAATGGCTTATAAACACCTTTCACGCTGCAATTGTTTTTGTTTCAGCACACGATCTCAGATCAGGTCCTTTGCTATGCAAGTACATCTTTGTAGTTCTAGACTTTTATATTAATGACTTGCAGGCACGGGGTATTTCATTATGCAGCTATAACATACTAAAAGGTATATTAAATGTTTTATGAATCAACACCACGTTCTACTGCGTTAGCAGTGCTCTTTACATTATTTTGTAAAGGTTATTTCTACAGAAACTAGAGCCAGCATGTTGCAGCAAAAAATCAGAGCTAGATTTTTATGTCCTGGTCTGACTTTGCTGCTGTAGCCTTCCCTTGCATGAAGGAAAATAAAATGTTACTGATTTTCTGTGTAGATATTTTGTGATAAGGTACTTCATTGTAATAATGAGTGTTGCAGAATCGCTTGTCGATTCAACTTAAGCATTTCCGTCCCGAATTTTTATAGACCAGTGTAATCTAGAATAGTTTACTCTATGCTATTTAGGCTAAATCTAGAGCCACCATATTCATATCGTAATCCAGATGGTAGGAATTCAGTAATCTCGTTCCCTCCAGTGGAGATTTGAGTTCAGTCCTTGAAATAAACAAACCGCATTTGTTACTCCGGACTCCGTTGTTAAACAAGTCAGAGCATTGTAGGTTCATGTTATGAATAGCTATGATTAAATAGGTCGGCATATAAAGTGTATATTTCCCTTGTCCGAAAGTGAAAGTAGAAATGCTTTCGATGGAATACAAAATGTTGATATCAACCATTTATGAAAACACCTATCCACTCAGCCTGTTGCGATTAAACACAAAAACAAAACAAAATCGAAACATTCTTTAAAAACTTCAAATATCTAAACTAGAAACTGTTTTCTATCTGCAAAATACAGAAAAATATTGAAAGTCTTCATCGCTATCATCTTCTGCACAGCAACTACTGCCATCATGTTTCTAGCAAAGTTGTTATGCTATTTTTTCTTCTTACTCCAACAATTTTAAACATTTGTTGTATTCAAAAGATTCATATTTGATTTCCTTTTATTGTTAAATATTGCAGATAAAAAAATAATATGAATTAAATATTCTTCTGTAAGCAGCTTCTTTGTTTTTTCTTTTATTGATTTGAATCAATTCGAAGCAGTGTATAAAACAGAAACAACACAAGTCAAGTAATTCGAGAATCGATTTTATGCTTCCAAAATGTGTATGCTCCTGAACACATACATACATATAGACAAACAAAGACACCAACACACGCACACATACATACATAGATACATACATACATACATACATACATACATTCATACATATATGCATACCTACATTCATACATATATGCATACCTACATACATACATACATACGCTTCTGAGCGTCTGTGAGTTTTGTGTATCTTTCGTTTACTTTGTGCACGATTCCTATCACCGTACGCATGTATGTAGAATGTATGTACGCATGAATAAGTATATATGCGCTGCAGATTTACGGGTTATGTGTTCATGTTTCAGTATTCCATATGTACTGAAACACACACACACACACACACACACGCATACACCCTAGCATATTAACATACATTATACATATACATAAACGTATATGTATATAAATATGCATATATATATATGATTATGTACATGTATGTATATATACTTACACACACAAAAACATTATTATTATATTCTTATGTGTATGTGCAAGTGGATATATATTTTTGTGTATTGAAGTTTGTTTACATACATACACACATACATACACACATACATACATATATGTATATATGGACATATATAATATATATGTATGTATATATGTATGTATACGTATATATATGCATATGTATATATATGTATATGTATTTATATGTATATATATGTATATACATATTTGCATGTGTATATATGCATATGTATTTATATATATGTATGCATATATATATGTATTCATATGTATATGTTTGTATATATATGCATATGTGTATATATGTATATGTATTTATATGTATATATATGTATATATATATGTATGTATTTATATGTATATATATGTATATATATATGCATATGTGTATATATGTATACGTATATATATGTATATACACGTGCAAACACAGGCACACACACACACACACACACATGTGCATGTTTGTGTTTGTAATGTTAAGTTGATGAACTTTTGAAACTAGTTTTTGTTTCCTTTGTGTGAATATTAATCTTCTTTTGGCAAATGTTATCTTTTGAAAATCTGATTTTTATTTCATTCTGCTGACGGTGAACGTACAACACTCATTTGCGTAGAAGTTCATACACTGAGGGAGTGAAAGTGTTCTTTTAAAGTATTCTGTTGATTTAGAATGAGACAAAAACAAAGCAAAAAAATATAGGAAAAAAAAACTATGTAGCACACACACAAGCACACACACACACACATACAAAAACACACATGCAAATAAAGACGGATAAATGAAATAGCCTTATCTAATGAACGGAAAAGAGAAGTATATTCATATACGTGTTTTGAATTATGTTTTGCATTGATTTCAATGAATCTTATATTCAAGAGCATATACACGCATAGTACGAATATATATATATATATATATATATATATGTATGTATATGTATATATATATGTACACATACACAAACACACATACACAAACACACATATATATGCATATATATTAATGCATGCATAGTGTGTGTGTGTGTATATGTATATATATATATATATATATATATATAT
>NC_068985.1:5561965-5564823 GCF_001194135.2 Octopus bimaculoides
ATATATATATATATATATATATATATATATACACACCTATATATATATATTTGTGTGTGTGTATGTGTGTATTTATATATATGTGTATATAAAGTTTTGTATAAACGGCCACATTTACACACACGTGCATACGCACACACCCACAGAAAAGCATATACATCTACGCATATTCATATGCATCCGTATATGTATGTATATATAGATATGCATATATATGTATATATTATACGTATACATATATATATGTGTGTGTGTATGCGTGAACATACACATATACGTTTATTTATGATTCTTCAATTATGTAATATATGTACATGCTTATATATATATATATGTGTGTATATATGTCGTATATATAGAAACACACACGCATTGCATATTTAGTATTTCTAAAAGATTAATATCCACTAAGATAATGGAAAATATCTTCTTTTTCTTGAAAACAACCCTTGATAGATTAGCGGAGGATTAATAAAGATTGAAATACACATGCATACACACATGCAGCGTAGAGACACATGTAGCGCATAGACTCATGTAGCGCAGACACACACAGACGTACAGAGTCAGCTGAAAGCACACAGTACACTTTCTACGATCTCACTATATATACACTCACACACCTCCATACATATATTCGAGCATAGATGCATATGTATAAACTCACACGCATATACATAAACACACGGACACACACACGCACACACACACACACACATATATATACATATTATGTGTATTATATGTTATATCAAATATATATATATATACACACACACATATACACACACACACACACATACACTCACTCACACACACACACACACACACACATATATACACACCTCCATACATATATTCGAGCATACATGCATACGTATAAACTCACACGCTCATATATAAACACATAGATACATATATATACATAATATGTGTATTATATATATATATATACACACACACCACATACATAATAAGACTAGAAAAAGATGAAAAAATATGAAAATGAAAAGATGAGATGGTTCTAAGAAGTCGGAAGCTGCTCAGTTTCACTGGAGATATTCTCATCATTTTAAATGTAATCAGGTTATTTGCCTTTATCAATGAGGGCAATCATCGATTACATTTGTACGGAACATCATATGACACTCCGAGATGTAACACTGACGTAATGTCATCAGCAGGAGACGAAATGTCAGCGATTGCATCTTTCAATAAGCAAAAATCAAAACAAAACTGTCGATAGGATAGGTCATGAAATTGAAGCTAAACATGAAATAAAATCTGACACAGATCTGTTTGTAAGGAACGTTGGAAAATAATAGTTAATAGGAGATCAAAGCGACTGGTTGGGAAGAATATACGAGAATACTGGATAGCAAGAGAGCAAAATATAGAGGGAATAAAGTGAACTAAATACGTCGAAATGGATATTGATAAATGTGTAACATCTGAAGAGTTAGCGCCATGTTGTCCTGAAGTAAAATATGTCCATCCAGTACCGTATAGACTAAAGGAAAACGAAACATCGACGGGAAACATAGCCAAATGTGAAGGAATGTCGTGAAAATACAACTGCATAACGAGGCTTGATGTGATGGCCAGAGCAATTTAGAGTTGAGTGAGGCAGAAAATGTTAACAAATAATGTGAAGCGTATTGAGAACGACGGTCCAAAATGAAAACAAAAAAGAGCAACTAAATTCTAAACACAACCTGCCCGACATTGTTATCTGGAATTTAATTTAAGAGGTGGGCCTAAACGAGTAATTTCTGATTTCTTGTTATTTTTTCCCTACTTGTTTTAAATTATTATAATGCAAGTACTTCACCATCATTTTGTACTGTTGCATCATCTGCAGGAGTAAAACTTGGTCAGCATTGCTGTTGTTGTTGTTGTTGCTGAAGCTAAGAGAGTTTGAAACATAGGTGACAGGTACTTTTTTTCAAGACACTTTCTCTCAGGTTTGACCCGATTGCAACTGAGGCTGCTAATTAAATAAAGTTTGGTGCATAACAATCAATATTCTTTTCTCTGTTGGAGTCCAAATAAATTTATTTCCCCACCAAAGTCTAATTTGATAATTAGATAGTCTAAAGTGGGGCAAAATGAGTCATGACTAATTTCAATAACTTCTCTTTCACTGGGTGTTGGAGGCGCAATGGCCCAGTGGTTAGGGCAGCGGACTCGCGGTCGTAGGATCGCAGTTTCGATTCCAAGACCGGGGGGGCTGGGAGTGTTTATTGAGCGAAAACACCTAAAGATCCACGATGCTCCGGCAGGGGGTGGTGGTGAACCCTGCTGCTGTCTTTCACCACAACTTTCTCTTACGTTTTCTTCCTGTTTCTGTTGTACCTGTATTTCAAAAGGCCAGCCTTGTCACACTCTGTGTCACGCTGAATCTCCCCGAGAACTACGTTGAGGGTACACGTGTCTGTGGAGTGCTCAGTCAGTTACACGTTAATAAATGAGCTGCGACGTCACTGGTGCCAAGCTGTATCGGCCCCTTTGCCTTTCCCTTGGGTAACATCGGTGGCGTGGAGATGGGAGGCTGGTATGCATGGGCCACTGCTGGTCTTTCATAAACAACCTTGCCTGGACTTGTGCCTGGGAGAGTAACTTTTTAGGTGTAATCTCATGGTCATCTATCTATATACTTATATAATTATTACAAATTAAAAGGGTAAAGGATTATCAATTTATTAATTAATAAATCAATTAATAATTAATAATTTTTACCAAGCCCATCGGTATGAAAGCACCATTATTGGTGGAGAACTTATTTAAAAGTTCATATATTTATAAATATAATTAAGGGATCAGCAAAATATTTGCTTCACTCTTAATTATATACTTAT
>NC_068985.1:5565009-5572563 GCF_001194135.2 Octopus bimaculoides
ATTATTATTTATCATTTTTTATGTTCGAGAAAAAACCCCCCGGAGAAACTGACATACGTGTCTATAAGTCAGCTTCTCCGCTTTCGTTTTTCTCATACACCCCCCATATATATATATACACACACATACATCTTCACACACACACACACACACACATATATGTGGAATAATGTTTGCCTCTGAAACCCTCTTCCGAAGAGATGATTGTCTGAAGGCGCTAAATCTGGTCAGTGTGGAGGTAGTGAAGAAGTGGCTCAAAGAACAGTCAACAGGATTTTACGGGGCAGGGATACATGCTCTCATTCGAAGCTGGAACGTTGCTATTGAGAGAAACGGTGATTATGTTGAGAAGTAGGGATGTGATTCACAGAGGACCAGCTTCATTTTGATGCATGATACATGTTCCTGTGTTGGTAATTATACCTGTCCTAAACAAAATGGCATCAGTTTTTGACTGATGTTTTTGACTGACTACATACACACCCTCGTGTGTGTGTATGTAGATGTGTGTATATATATATGTATAGTGAAAAGAGAGAGACAGAGAAAAGGAGGTAGAGGGAAATAGAGAGAGAGTGAAAGAGGGAGGAGAAGGAGAGAGAGAAGTATAGATGAAGAAAGATATACGATGCAGTGTTAACGACCGAATAGAAAAGTTAGCTGCTATAACTAATTAGAAAACAAAGACAAATTCATTACTGGTTGAATGAAGTCATTACCTGCAACAATAAAATATATTTTAATGAACCGAGAAATATAAAGTTTGATTCTTCACGTCAAAAGCTCATACTGAAATTACATAAAAAGAATTTTAAAATAAAATCCAAAAGTAATAAAAATAACAGCCAAATACATTTTCTCTTTATTCCCAGTGCCAGGTAAAGAGAGTTCACTGTTATGACAGATAACGATTAACCATCGTGTGTGCCTAATTATGATGTCTAATAAACCAACCAGCGACCTCCTCCTTAGTATTATTACAAATAAGGTGGTTTTCCCACGACAGTTCCGGATTCCAGTTATGAACTCATTTGCATACAGCTCAACTGCTCAAATACAGCTCAAATCAGAGCTCAACTATCAAAGTAATTTATGGCCCATAAGTGATGCGCGATGAGATAAGGTCACTTGGGTAAGGAGTGACCAAGCTTCTTTTCTTTTTTTAAGAATGCTTGTTGTTCTTGTTCTTGTTTCAACCATGGCTGTCTCTGTGTAGTTATGTGTGTTGTTGTTTACTTTGTAAAACAATAAGGGGAGATGGTTGCTAGCGCATCACCCTCTACCCACATCCGATAAATCCGATAATAGGTATAGATGCAAATCTATCTAATTACTTGTCTCCTTCTAAAATTAGGCATAACTTGGGCGACCGGTCGACTTACAGCACCGTTCTTCCTCTTAAGTTTTCTTGGTAGAGTTTGTTTGCTAACTTGACAACAAGGTCAGGGTGAGCTCTGATAAGCTGTATGCAAATGAGTTCATTAGTGGGGTCCGGAATTTCGCTAGCGGGCCGGGCAAGATGCTTATCGGCATTTCGTCATTTTTAGCGTTCTGAGTTCAAATTCCGCTGAGGTCGACTTTGCCTTTCATCCTTTCGGGGTCGATAAAATAAATCCCATTTGAGCTCTGGGATCAATTTAATCGACTTCTGACCTTGTGTCAAAATTTGGAACCAATATATATGTTGGCAGAATCGTTAGCATTCCGGATAAACTGCTTAGCGACATTTCGTCTGTATTTGAGTTCTGAATTGAAACTCCGCCGAGGTCGACTTTGCTTTTCTTCCTTTTGGGGTCGATAAAATAAGTAAAATCGACTTAACCCCTACCCCGACACTGCTGGATTAGTAGACGTAGTGATAGTACTAGCAGTAGTAGTGGTAGCAGCAGCAGCAGCAGTAGCAGCAGCAGCAGTAGTAGTTGTAGTAGTAGTAGTTAGTAGTAGTAGTAGTAGTAGTAGTGATAGTCTGCTGTTGTAACAAAAGGAAAACAGCAGCAGCTTAGATATTTTTGTTTGAATAACTTACACGACCTTTTGTCTAATCTAATCTTTGCAGAAGCTATTTGGTAGAAACTATCACCAGTGGACAGGCATCAATCGAACCATTGGAAAGAGATAAATAAATGAATTACTCATAACTTTACATATTGCCGAATTGATCCACGAGCAAAAATGGCGGATTCTCTCTGCTTATCGATCGAGCAAAATAAAAGTCTAGAAATAAAATATACGAAACCTTAACTAAATAATAAACAAATTTGATTAATAAGACGTTAATATTGTTTCTGTTTTGTGGCAGACAGACCAGACAAATAATGCTTCCGGCTATTATGAATTTAAGTGTATATTTATAAATGGTTAGATAGATCTATTTTATCATTGTAACGGGCACACAGAAAGGCACATGCCTATCTATCTATCTATCTATCTATCTATCTATCTATCTATCTATCTATCTATCTATCTATCTATGTTCATACACAATTACACAGATATAAACACACATCTTCATATATACATTAATGCAAACATTAATTCATGCATATATGCATAAATATATAAGCCCCTTATTAGTATGCCTATATATATACATATACATATATAAATATAAATATATATATGTATATATGCACACGCATAGGCATATGCATCTCACTGTATATATATATATATATATATATGCAGAGATAGCGAGGGGGAGAGGGAGAAAGAGAGAGAGAGAGAAAGAGAGAGAGAGAGAGAAAGAGAGAGAGAGAGAGAGAGGGATAGAGAGAGAGAGAGAGAGAGAGAGAGTGAGAGAGAGAGGGAGTGGTGTAAGCGCCGGTGTGTGTGTATGTGTGTGTGGCATTGCTAGCTCATATTATCCGATTTTTGGCTGTGTAATCGACTGGATATAATAATGGAGATAGATAAGAATAATATATCAGTTATCGAATTTTATAAATTTATCAAATTTTAGCCATAATATTGTGTATAATATATCGATTTTTAAAAACTTCGATCGTTACCTGGAGCCATACATCGTTCGGAACAGTGTATTTCACAATAGTGAGTATATTACTTACAAATTCCAAGGGACGAGATAACACGATTACATCGATTCCAATGGTCCGCTGGTATCTATTCTATCGATCACGTTAGGATGAAACACTAAGTTGACCTTAGTGGAATTTGAACTCAGAACGTAAGGGCAGATGAAATGCTAAATATTTTACCCGGCGTGTTAACAATGCTACCACCTCGCCTGCGTTGCGCTCCCTGAATATTTATTTCTTTATTGCTCACAGGGGGCTACACACAGAGGGGACAAACAAGGACAGACAAAGAGATTAAGTCGATCATATCGATTCCAGTGCGTAATTGATACCTATTTTATCGAACAGGAAAGGGTGAAAGGCAAAGTTGACCTCGGCGGAATTTGAACTCAGAACGTAACGGCAGACAAAATACCGCCAAGCATGTTGTCCGGCGTGCTAATGATTCTGCCAGCTCCACTGAGTTGCAATCGCACAGCATTGGCTTCAATGTCTGGTGCAAACTCAGCAATTACCAGGGAGAAGAAAAGTCGATAACATCAACCCCAGTGTTCAACTGGTACTCATTTTATCGATCACGTTATGATGAAAGCAAAGTTGACCTTGACAGAATTTGAACTCAGAATATAAAGACAGACGAAATACTGCATTTTGTCCGGCGTGCTAACGACTTTGCCAGCTTACTGCCTCAACATTGCTTCGTTTATTACAAGTTGTTGTTATTATGCAAAAGTGTCGTAAGTCCGTAGCGTCGCTTTTTCAGAAAATGAAAGAATAATTCCACCATTCCATAGCAAAAACTCTTGTACTACACTTTGACAATTTTTCTTCTTTTTCTTCTTCTTCTCCTCCTCCTTCCTATTCCTCCTCCTCCTTCTCCTTCCACCCCCTTTCTCCTTCCTTCTTAGTCTTCCTGTTTCCTCCCCTCTTCCTCCTCTTCCTATTCCTCCTCTTCCTATTCCTCCTCTTCCTATTCTTCCTCTTCCTATTCCTCCTCTTCCTATTCCTCCTCCTCCCCTCCTCCCCCTCCTCCTCTTCCCAATTCCCTTCTCAGGTCATCACCTTAAACCCTAACCCTCATCCCAAATGACTCTTAGACAGACATCAATGTCACACATTGTCACAACCCATTCTCTTCTTTCTATTTCCTTCTGTAGCTTCACCCCAGCTCACTTTCCATTAAAAACGTTCAACTTTTGAGTATTTTTCCCTTCCTTTCAGAAATTCATCGAAAGCAATATTCTGGTATCAATATCCATTCTTTTTTAAAACAGTAAATTGTTTTTTCGGGGGATTTGGTTGCCATTTTAGCATGTCGAGCGATCAAGTAAAGACCCCCTTAGGTGATTTGCCAAGAGTTTGTTTTTAAATTTTAATGATTTTCATGTGTCACGCAAATCCCACGTGTTTGTGGGATTAGAAGAGAGAAATGTGCCGATTTAACCGCCTCCGTCGCCATTTGACCTCCATTTCTTCTATAGACCTGGAAAGGATGGATAAAAAAGACGATTGTCAGGGACGTAAAAGGATGTAACTAAATACTGTAAGGGATTTTATCCAGCCCTTTACTGATCTGTCGATTGATATCTCTTTGTTTGAAATTATAATGGCTTTTAAGATCCTTTTTATCAGCGCGTTTTATTATTTCACCCCCAACTCTTTCACTGCTAAATGCTGCGCCAATGACAGCTTAATGCCGTATCAATCAATCGTTTGATGGTTTTATTCCGAAAACGATTTGTATTCATGACTACGCCTGATAGTCTTCTCAACTCCTTCTGTGTCTTATTAAGCGATTTCCATGGGGCTAAAACACGTGACTTCGATCGATTGAATTATTAATTCTGAACAGATTAGATTTGAAATTTAAAAAAATAAGAAGTTGTTAATTCTGCACAAGTTAGAAACGAAATTCTGAACAAAAAATAAAAAATGTTTAACAAAGTTTACGTTTTAATCTAAAGACATAAATTGTTAACTCGAAAAGGATATACCGTAAATCCTCGAGTATAGTCCGCCCTTGAGTATAATACGCAGGGGATTTTTTAGGGGTCTGTACCTCTCAAAAACCTAAACCTTGTGTGTAATATGTACCCCTTCTCTAACTTGAGTCAAGGAGGTCTACATAACGTCCTTGGTTTGGAAACATATATACGGTAACGTCCTTTATTATTATTCTATATATAACATAATGCAAACGTGTAGCTCTTTGTGCTCTTTGTTTGCAGAAAATAAAGAAATAACAGTAATAACGTCAGTGAAAACTAAATATTAAGTAAATTGCCTTTCACATATTTATCACTATCAGTTACAAGCCCGAAATCACAAAATGCGCCTGAATAAACATTGCCGGACAGCAAATAGAGACTCAGACATTGCTTAGAAAATATTTTTCATTTTTAACCTCGTATATAGTACGCACTAGGGATTTTGACCTTTAAATTTTGGGGATAAAATGCGGATTATACTCCAGGATTTACGGTATAAAACTATGTATGATGCTAGACTGTTAAAAATAGCAGCTACATGTCCCTTAAACTAGATTTTACTATCTTAAGAAACAAAGTGGGGCTGGGAAATGTAATCGTTGACGCATTCTCAGGAAATAAAAATGTTGGTCAAGTGTGGAACGCTTTGATCATTAGATTGCTCATTTAAAGGTAGCCTATGGCTAAACAGCGATGACAGCAGCCACAACAACAATATACAATAACTACTTCAGGCAAGATATTTAAATAGCTGAACATATAATCTACGTAGAAATACGTGACACTCACACCAGTCTGCTGTACATTGTACTTGAGCGCTTCTATAGTAACTTATATCTCGAAACGGCAACAATGATATTTCATTATGTGAAAAGCAATGCAGTTCTCATTCGAAAGTGCTTAAGATTAGGCATAACAACCTTAAGTAGAAGAGTAACTTGAATATCAGCGTATGAAGTAATGCTATTCTAAACGATCTTACTTTGAAGCTTGGAAGTTGTACAAAATCATCAGCAATCGCATTTTATTGTAAACAAACGCGAATACTAAGGTAAAACCAAATGGTATGAACGGATACAAAAAAAAAAATTAATAAAACGATATAAAATGGCGTTGATTAGACTGAAAGTGTTACATGACAACGGAAATATTTCTAAATGAAACAGATTTATGCAATGAGAAGCAACTACTGGTAATAAGATAAGTTAGCATTTCATTCAGAAAATCTGGGGGAATCACACACGTGTTTTTGTTTCATTCAGAAACACTTCAAGAATGAATTTACTACAATTATTTGCTGGTTTTATTCGAAGACATTATAAAACGTATTCCAGTGCTGTGTTAATCTCCAAGGGAAATCATTAAATCCTTGCATAATTCACACGTTTGGCATCGCCTTTTTAAATTTTTTTTGTAGGAAAGCTGTCGTATGTCTACAGGTGTAGCTGTGACTGTGAAGTAAGAAGATTCCCAATCACATGGTTCCGGGTTCAGTCCCACTGCAGTAAGCAGAGCAAACCAATGCCTTGTGAGTAAGACCTGGAAGACGGAAACTGAAAGAAGCCCGTCATAGATATATATGTGTGTGTGTGTGTGTGGTGGTCGTCGAGGGTTGGTGTGTATTCTTTTATTCTTTCTTTTATTCTTTTATTTGTTTCAGCCATTTGCGGCCATGCTGGAGCACCGCATTTAGTCGAAGAAAATGATACCAGGACTTATTGTTTTATAAGCCTAGTACTTATTCTATCGGGATCTTTTGACGAACAGCTGAGTTACGAGAACGTAAACACACCAACATCGGTTGTCAAGCGATGGTGAGCGGACAAACACACAAACAAATACGTACAGATATATATATATATATATATATATATATATATATATATATATACGACGGGTTTCTTTCAGTTTCCGTCTACCAAATCCATTCACAAGGCTTTGGTCGGCCGAGGGCTATAGAAGAAGGCACTTGCCCAAGGTGCCACGCAGTGGGACAGAACCCGGAACCATGTGGTTGGGAACCAAGCTTCTTACCACACAGCCACTCCTGCGCCTATATGTATATATATATATCAGAATTCATTAATGAATAAATGAATATATTTAATATGTATTGTTACTATTAAGTTAAATGCGGCCGGGACCAATCTTTGGTCGAAACATTTCTAAGTTCTCTGAGTTATGTATCTTCTCATTGGAATCTAAAATTCTATAGTATGCGTATAACACCAAATGGTAAATAATGCCTGTTGCCAGGGCAACGAATGATCAACTTACTCGGAGTTCATTATTTGAAAACGGAATGAGGCATTGAAACAGGGTGTATTCAGATGCAAAATAATTTGATTCCATGCAGAGACAACCGTAATATTGTATGTTGGAATACGCATCTCACTTACAATCTCGTATAGTTGCACACACAGACACATACACGCACGCATTGGTTTATATACGCTAGCGGAAAAACGACTGCTCATCAGGAGTCAATCTTATGAAAAATTGTGTATATATATATATATATATATATATAT
>NC_068985.1:5573599-5574230 GCF_001194135.2 Octopus bimaculoides
ACACACACACACACAAATATAAATATATAAAGTATGATTATTTAAAAGGCTTGTGATATCTTACGATCGTTTTATAAACGTATTACCCTTCGAAATGAAATACAAAATTGAAAATCATTATTAGTTAATACATCCACTCGTCAGAGAAAAGGATGAATTTCCGTGTGGTCAATCGATTGAGAGAGATGCTATTTGAAAACATATCTCGATGTTTGCACCAATACACATCTACACCAGTAACTTTTTTGTCTCTCTCATTCGATTTACCACACGGAAGCTCATCCTTTTCTCTGACAAGTGGATGTATTACCTAATAATGGTTGTCAATTTTGGATTTCATTTCCAAGGGTAATACATTCATGAAACGATCGTAAGATATCTGAAACCTTTTAAATAATCATTCATATATATTTATCTTCCGTGATTTTTTGATGTAATTTTTCCTGCTCTTACTTTATCATATATAATCGCTCTTATTAAATCTCTAAATACCTTTAAGGTTTTAGACATTTCCCTACCAAGAGCACTTATTCGAAATTCAGTATACCCTGTTCTCATTGAATATATCTGATTAACTATATACATACGTACAACACACACACACACACACACACACACACACACACACACA
>NC_068985.1:5574257-5582489 GCF_001194135.2 Octopus bimaculoides
TATATATATATATATATATATATATATATATATATATATATGTGTGTGTGTGTGTGTAGGTATACGTTTATATATATACACACATATATGTATGTCTACATGTACATAGATCGATATAAATATACATATATATATATATATATATATACATATATATATATAATATATATATATATGCATAAATACATACAGACCTCCCGTATGTACATACATATATATTTTTTTAATAATATATATACATATGTATATATATGCATACATATATATACATGTATGTACATATATCTATATATATATGTTTATATATGTATATATATATATATATATATGTGTGTGTGTGTGTGTGTGTGTGGATATATCTGTGATTTCATGCATATTAATATACGTATTTACTCATTTCTGTATTCATTTCTCTTCATTAAGCCTACCGCAGTTTATAAATTAAGTACATTGAATCTGTTCTTGTATCTGAATGCCCAAAAACGAATCAGTCCTGATTGATAGAGCCATTGAATATTTTATACAAATAGCCCGATATTGAACCAAATCAAAGGAAAAATGTTCATATTAAGTTCACTTAGCAGTCATTTTAAAATTCAGTATTTCGTCTACTTTGAATCTTTTATATATATATAAAAAAATATATAAGCAACAAAATATGTTTAAAAAGAAAAACCAAATTTGCTTTATCATTAATCTATTGATTAGACGGTTTCGAGTATATTTTGACCTTTATTGCCTTTGCGGTAAATATTGTAGGTTTCTATATAATAAACCTTATAGATTCTGGGGAATATTTTTTGCAGACTCGAGTCTATTTCATGTTAGCTTGACTGCAAGAATGCTGCTATCATTCCTATATATCTTCATCGCAATAGCCCATGGAGGCGTTTTGTGTGAGCGCTGTATGCTGCCTCAGGAGCATACATTATAAATAGTGTGCGTTCGTCGGTTTTGAAGCTATGTTTTATGACAGAAAAATTTCTGATCCAGTGAGCGTTAGACTTATTTCCCTTCGACATATCACGGAACCTTTAATGGTTATGAACTGCTGAAGCGTTAACCTGAAGAGATGACCTTATGCAAGTTTTCGATGGAAGTTCTTAATCTAACAACCTATAATCAACAAAGATCATTAAGACGATGGATCATCAGCGTCTACCTATGTTAAACAGTCTGTGGTTGATCTGAGCAGGCAGAATATTAAATGAAATTATATTCGGAAAACAAATTGCTTAGACTAAATTCACGGAGATAATCGATAATTGACCTATTAATGTCTGTGTATATGCAGTTTAATTTGATGAAGCTAAAAAAAAAATGTTCACCACATCGCTTTATTAATTCCTATTTATAGAAGAGGGAAAAGAAAGTGTAACGTTCGTGTCTGATAGAAAGATAATGGTTTCAGACATGCGTGGAATGTGTATGGAAATGCTACAGTGAGTCGAGAGGAATGCGGCTCGTTACTATCCGTGGTATGGGCTCCAGTGAAAATGAAACCAAAGTGAGAAGCAATTAATAACTGAATATTGAAAAGTATTTGGTAATAATTTCTCTGATAAATCGTCTGCCCTATCACTTTCGAACGATGGAACTAGTCCTAACGTTGCGACTGTAAAAGAGAATTAAAAAATTAAGAGTCGGATTAAATCATATGAGGCTTGTAATTAAATATTCTAGTTAATTACTTGGTAGATGAGTGGCTAATACCAAACGCTTAAGTCATTCGGCTATTAAAATGCGGCGAACATTTCGCGTGAATGGTGCTATAGAATGCATTGGAATCGTTGGTACTTCTTGTTTGCATCAGAAACTGAATGCTCTCTACGATACTTAAATATCAGAAAATTATCACATTTTATATTTTCAAGACAAGAGATCAAACTCCGTTTCAGTGAAAATGATTTGATGGAATGAAACAGGCTACATAGAAATTTTATTTTGCTATTTCACGATCCTAGCATGATACGTCATCCTGACAGCTTTATTATTATGCTTTTAATTACACTCGTTAAAATTGGCGTAAAATCAAAATAAATGGAATGAAACTGAGGTTTATTTCTGAACAAACAGATTTCATATTAAGCAATTTCTATATTATTTTATGACGTTATAGATATTATATATTATTCTTATACTTGTTTCAGTCATTTGCCTGTGGCCATGCTGGAGCGCCGCCATTAGTCGAGAAAATCGACCCCAGGACTTATTCTTTGTAAGCGTAGTACTTATTCTATCGATCACTTTTGCCGAACCGCTGGTTTACGGGGACCTAAACACACCAACATCGGTTGTCAAGCGATGTTGGGGGGAGGGCAAACACAGACACACCAACATATACACAAACATACATATATCAAGGCCTAATATCTCTTATCAGTTATATATATATATATATATATAGCTTCTTTTAGTTTCCGTCTACCAAATTCACTCACAAGGCTTTGGTCGGTCCGAGGCTATAGTAGAAGACACTTGCCCAAGGTGCCACGCGGTGGAACTGAATCCGGAACCATGTGGTTGGTAAGCAAGCTACTTACCACACAGCTACTCCTGCGACTAATATATTTGAAATTATTTCAAACATGATGAAGGGTGTTGCTTAAATCACCGTATCTTTCCTTTTCCTAAAGAAATGTCTAAAAAGGTTTGTCAGTCCACCTCATGGCTCCAGCGGACAAAACGGAACAGGGATTGCAAATTATTTATCAAAATGCAGGGCTGAATGCATAATATCTCTACATAAGTGTTGCAGACAATTTTTTGAAAATCTAGAAGCTATCGTTATGGGAGACAGATAAGCGCACAGTGCCAGGTTACTTTCCAGTTAAATATTTGTCCCAATATTATCCTAAGTCTCAGAATACTGGAACTTCAAGTGCACGCTGGTCGAACATAAGCTGTCGTTGATCTACCTTGTCACCAACGGACGTTTGAAAGTTGACAATCACCTCTCTCAATGATTTATTCATCGTAGATCCAGCTTATCGATGGCAGTACTCCTGATCATGTATGCGTATGCATATATATATATATATATATATATGTGTGTATATGTACATTCACATACACACATGCACGCACAGACACAGATACACACAGACGCATGCGCCTACGCACATATATGTTGGTGTGTATGTATGAATAGCATAGATAAAAATGTGGAGAACGAAAGAAAATGAAAGAACACTGAACGGTTTCACACAATCGTGAAGACTGAAAACAATGGCATTATTGGCGGTAAAACAAAAGGAATATATCTTTAAGTGAAAACGGAATCAATAAGGGATTTTTTTTCCTTTTTTACGCAACAGTTTTTTGGCTTTTGGACACAGAATGATGTCCATGGATAGAAGATATCTCCGCCAGAAGAACAATGGTTTCCATTAAATTATATTTCATGTATTCGTTATACTAGATTTACTGAACAATAACTTTTGCATTTAAGCTTTAGGCAAAGAATAACAATTATCTGATGGATCAGAAGCCGAGTAGGAGGGAAAGGGGTAACGCAGGGGCTGGATGTTGTGAAAATGGGCTAGAAATATATAAAACGTTGCCGAACGTGGAACGAATAATATTATTAATCAAAACTTAAAGTTGAAGAACAATAGCAACCAAAAGCTATTTCTATTGTGATAATAATGGTGGCTTTTGGAATAATAACAATAATAATAATAATAATAATAATAATAATAATAATAATAATAATAATAATAATAATAAATGATAATGATAATAATAAATGTAAGCTGTGCTGTTTCACCGATGGAAAAATAGCCCATAAAAGATTTGGCGATACGCAGAGACAAAGACACGCCAAGGCGCGGTAGGCATCAGTAGCATATCGCAAATGCAAGCACATACTTCGCCAAACATACATGGAAAAGCATACACACGCACATAGATAACATGTTGCTTAAAGCAAGAAGGATTTCCAAGCCTGAATAGAGAACTTGATGTCTCAAAGGCAGAGGGCAGAGTAATTGTTGGAGTAATTTAAATGTATACTCGATTGCCAGAGGACTACGTTTTGGCCCATACGAACTTTAGACAGCAATCCTACTCCTCCGTCGCCATAGTCTACACATAACCTCATGTATATATATATATATATATATATATATGTGTGTGTGTGTGTGTGTGCTTGTGTGCTTGTGTGTGTGTGTGTGTGTATATATATGAATGTATATATGCATAGGTATATATGCTTATATATATATATCAACGTATGCATACAGATGTACATATGCATATATTTACACACACACACACACACATACACACACACACACACACACATATATATATGCTTCTATATATATAAATATATATATACATATATGTATGTATGAGTATGAATGCACGTGTGTCTGCGTTTGTATGAATACATGCAGACCTTCATATTCACATGTGTGTATATATATATATATATATACACATTTGTGATATGTGTGTTTGTGTTTCTATATGTATGTATGTATGTATGTATGTATGTATGTATGTATCTATCTATCTATCTATCTATCTATACCAATACACACATATTTATAAGTCATATATGTTCACACAAATATATAAAACATACACGAAGACATTCAAACATAAATACACACAGACACACATCCATAGAAGTATCATTTCTTCTCCAAAGAGCTTACGTTACACACGAATATTTTTATCATCTCTACTTAGGCACTTTCAATGCCTCGTTCAATCCTCCTTGACTCAGTTACTCAATCACTCACTCCACTTGTTTTTCCTTTCACTATATTTTCTTTCCTTTCTTTATATATTGCCATTCTGCGGGATACTTCTAAGCTATCTTACAACGAAAGCCATATTTTGAAAGACTGCAATTATTTCCCATTTTTCCTTCGGTATTTTATATATTTTTTGATATTTCTCTCGGCCATAATCCGACTGGATATTGTTATCAATGCAAAGCAGATACTTCATATCTATCGCCTCATCACTCGCATGGAGATAATTATAAAGGTAGACACTATAAGTGAATATAGAGATTATAACGCAGGAGAAAAAAAAAATGAAAGTAAAATGAACAATATGAAGAATGAAAAGGAGAGAGAAAGCTTTCGTGCTTTGGTTTAATTCAATTGATATGGAATGTATAAATTATATCGCTGCAGCTGATAAAATATGTAATTCACTCGGCGGCAACAGGCTATTTTCTTAAATCCAAACCAATAATCAGATTGGTAGCTCCTTCATGGAGTTGGCTTCTTAGCTGTAAGTGTTTATATAATTTTGTGTATGTACACACGACACACACACACGACACACACACACGTGCACACTCACGCGCACACGCACATGCACGCACGCGCGCACACACACACTTGCATATATGCACGTAATGCCTGTATATATAGATATATATATACATATGCGTATATTATTTATAGTACATAATGAATATATATTATATATATGCAGAATGTATCATCTCTGTTTCTCTCTCTATGTATATGTTCGCACGCACACACACACGCACACGCACACACTCACACACTCACACACACACATATGCAAAAATGCTAGATCTAAAATCTGCGCATATATATATGTGTGTGTGTGTGTGTATGTGTGTGTGTGTGTGTGTGCATGCATGTATGTATGTATATGCATACATGTATAGGCGTAGGCGCGGCTGTGCTGTAAAAAGCTTTCTTTCTCAACCACATGGTTCCAGGTTCAATTCCACAATGTGGCACTTTGACCAAGTGTCTTCTTCTATACAGATCTATATTTAATAGATGAGGAATTATTTACATTATTTACATTTGACGGATATTTGTCCTCATCTTGTTTATTGTTAACACGTTTCAGCTGATATACCCTCCAGCCTTCATCAGGTGGCTTGGGGGAATTTTCGAATCTGGGTTCTCATTCCTAAGGTATTTTTCGATGTTATTATTATTATTATTATTATTATTATTATTATTATTATTATTATTATTATTATTATTATCATTATTATTATTATTATTATTATCATTATTCAGGTCACTGCCGGGAATCGAACTCGATGGAGGGTATATCAGCCGAAACGTTGTGTTAACAACAAACAAGATGAGGACAAATATCCGTCAAATGTAAATAACGTCTTCTTCTATATCTTTGTGTCAACCAATTCCCTATGAGTGGATGTGATAGACGGAAACTGAAAGAAGCCCATGAATGTATACGTATACGCGCGCGTATGTATGAAAGAGATGGCGGGGAATTAGAAATTACCATACTCTTATAAATATATACAAACCTAAAGCGGTGAGCTGACAGAATCGTTATCGCACCGGACAAAATGCTTAGCGGTAATTCATCCGGCTTTACTTTCTTAGTTCAAAAGCCCCTAAAATTGACTTCAGCTTTCCTCCTTTCGGAGTCGATAAAAATAATATCACTGGGGGTCGCTGAAATCGATTTAATCTTCTCCAGAATTTTCTGGCCTTGTGACACAATTAGAAACCAGTGTATAGAAATCTAAATATTATTATTAATAAGCAGAAGAAGCGGTTAAAATGCCTCCGTGCTGCTGAAACTGACATGATTAATAGGAAGTCTGTGTTAACCTAGATTTCGCTGTCTGCTCTGGGCTCAGCAAAGAAGTAATGAATGTTTATGCTGTGTGTTCAGTATTCTAAAACACACCAATGTTAAATTTATAATCATTCAGTTATATATAATTTTTCACTTACATATAATCTTTCAACCGACAGAAAAAAAACTGACCAAACGAGTTGTTAGTTAATAAAATAGGCTTATTCAGTAGTTAGATCAGGAAAAACTTGATAGCTGTAGGAAAATTCGTTTAAAAAAAAAAAGTAGTCTTTTGTAGTGAAATTGTCAACGAACTCTTGTTCAAGGTAAAAATCTAAAGAAACAAAGATTGAACAACAGGAACACATACCAAAAGCTGTAGATTTTAGTTACTTGTCGTGGCTGGTTTCATCTATATATCTCACGGCTGGCATCGAATTACAACTCCTGCGTACGTGACGTCCAGGCCTTTTGTGACGTAAAAGACGGTCTGTATGACATCACGGAGACGAAACGTTTAATTCTGACTTCTTAAAAGTAATTTCCGCTATTTCAACCACAAAATTGCAATCACAGTGTTATAATAGAGATATGCATAATGCATTTATGGCTAAAGAACCCTGAGAAAGACCCGAATTGGTAGCAGGAGGTAAAGAGTCCCCTGTAATTCGTTTAGCAAGAGAAAAAAAATACAACAGAAAAAAATATATAGTAACAGCAATTAATCTATCTATCTATCTATCTATCTATCTATCTATCTATCTATCTATCTATCTATCTATCTATATATACAGAGAGAGAGAGAGGTTATGAGAGGTAATGGTGTCAGTATGACCCAAAGGTGTCAGGTATTGCTGTGTAAGAGCTATGGGTAGACTATAGTTAAGCTCCAGGTTCGGTGATTATGCGATGCTTGCCTAGCTATTTATTTGATCTGAGTGTGTTGGATCTAAAACAATTGCAGCTTAGAAGAGACATGCGCCATTCAGAAACATACAAAGACGTTCAACTTCACTAACAAAGATTTATTACTTGGGATCAAAATTTTCGCCGCACCATATACAACCTGGTCACTGACATGATTCCACTGCATTAAGTTTGTGAGGTTCTTGGTTGATATAAATATGTTCCAGATTAGACTTTTCTTTTCCTCACTTTTATCTATTTATTTATTTTTGTACACAGTATTTTGTTTGCAAGTTTCCTGACGTTAGTTCGTGTGTTTAGATAAATTTTGTTCTGTCTTGGGAAGATCATTACGCTAATAATAATAACAACACACTCATAGGTTTATTCCACTTCTTTATTGCTAGTCACTTGTTTAAATACCTAACCACCTAATCTAATTGAGCGTTTGTTAAACGCGTTGGTTAAACAATTAATCGGTTAGAAAATTACTATTTTTAAACCTCACAACGTGAGATATTCAGCAACAGTACTTTGGAGAAAAGATTGTTTGCCAACATAACATGGCAGTCCTGGTTTAGGACGAATGTTGCTGTAATTTATCCCCTGGAGACATCGTCTCCAGCTGGCTATACAACACGATCTGTGTCCTTATATTTTCGAACAAGGGAATCTAGCACCTCCACGCAGCTCAAAACAATATCTGTGTATCGCGATTTCTGAGTTATTTCCCTTTATCACCACTGAATAATTGTTCGGCTA
>NC_068985.1:5582499-5590434 GCF_001194135.2 Octopus bimaculoides
GGCTATACAACACGATCTGTGTCCTTATATTTTCGAACAAGGGAATCTAGCACCTCCACGCAGCTCAAAACAATATCTGTGTATCGCGATTTCTGAGTTATTTCCCTTTATCACCACTGAATAATTGTTCGGCTAGAGGTGGCGCTGCCATATTCCCGTTTGAAATATATTGTGGGTGTGCTAGATTCCCTTGTTCGAAAATATAAGGACACAGATCGTGTTGCATAGCTAGCTGGAGACGATGTCTCCTGGGGCTAAATTACAGCAACATTCGTCCTAAACTAGGACTGCCATGTTATGTTGCCAAACAATCTTTACTACAATCAATCGGATGTGCGTAAGTCGAAATTCTTTCGTCACCATTTACGACCTTTTCAGTGATCTTAGTCATTTCCC
This sequence comes from Octopus bimaculoides, assembly GCF_001194135.2. Taxonomy (NCBI): domain Eukaryota; kingdom Metazoa; phylum Mollusca; class Cephalopoda; order Octopoda; family Octopodidae; genus Octopus; species Octopus bimaculoides. The sequence goes on from NC_068985.1 coordinate 5,582,896, forward strand.
TGGCTCCAGAGTCTGTCCGATAATTGGTCTTATGCCTGTGTGTATGGATGCTTGTATGTGTGGATGCTTAGAAGACGAGGTGAGCGTAGACGAACCGTTTGCGTGTCTATACTTGCACGTGCATGCGTGCATGTGTGTGTTTAGCTGTGTGCGTACACCTGTGTGCTTGGCTGTAGGTGTGTTTGTGTGTGTGTGTGAGTGCGCTAGCCATCCGGCACCACTTTACGGATTCGGCCTTTTGTTCCAGGTCAGTTTGGTCTCAACTCCGCTGGGTGAGGGGTATAGTTATTTACCTGGGTAAAGGTAATCAATAACAAGGTAGGTGTGTGAGTATTTGCGTGAGCGCACGTCTATGTCTGAGTGTGTGCATGTGTATTATACATACATATATTTTCACACAGACGAACACACAGACACACTCACACACAGACACACACACACAGACACACACACACAGACACAGACACACACACACACACACACAGGTGGGCGTATATATACATTTAAATCATCTACCAAATATTCTTATTTTCATAAGCACCTGGAAGAATGAAATAATAATGATAATTCGCAGTTTCGAAGTTGGGTGTGGTGAGTGGAGAAAATTGAAGTTTTGAAATTTTCTCAGCACCCAAACATGCAAAATTGAAACAAGAGTAAGAACAACAACAACAACAACAACAAATGCAAAATCAAATTGGTAAAAAAAATTCCTAGTCAGTTGCAGTGTAAAGTTTGGCAAAAAAATATAATAATGAGAATTAAAAAACAGAATGATAAATTTGTATTTGGCTGCTTTGTAACCTCTCATGTTTGAAATTCAACCTGCTAGAAATAGTACACACGCAGATACGCAGATGCGCGCGCACACACACATGAAAACACACACATGCACACACACACATACACGTATACATGCGCATGCACACATTTACAAACGCATTTATCCAATTGTTTCAGCTACGCCACGCTTCTACCTCACTCTATATCTTAGAAACATGTTTCCGAAAACAATGTGTTCTTAATTAGACGGAAATTAGGAAATCAATCAAGTAATCAATAAATCAATCAAGCGATCGATCAATCGATACTTTAAAAACAAAATCAATGTTCTAAAATTGAGGGATACGACCAAGAAAAGTTTCACGCTGATAACTAAATTAAAAGATAGTCATAAGTTGTCATTTGAAATAAATAGAAACAACACAGAAACGAAATAATTCCATTATAAATAGAAAGATGAATTAACAAACGATATACTTTACTAAACACACACTGCCAGGGTAAGAAGGGCAAATAGTCGGGAACCTCGAATAATAGGGATTTGAAATGAATATTGAACTATATTGTTGTAGAAACCTTGCGTTCTCTTCTGTCAGCATGAAGGTTGCAGAACGTAAACAAAATGGCGTCATGGTGTCATAAAAATGAATAAAATATACATTCCATGAATAAATTATAGTTTAAAAATGATGTTTAACTTAAGAGCAATGTCAAACTTTTTGAGGGATGAGTGTGGACTAGTCAAGTGTTTAATTGGTGCTTACTTTATCGCCTTCTGAAGGCAAAAATCGATTTTAGCGCGGAATTTGGGCTGCTCAGAAACATAAAATAGGGTAGTGGTTTTATAGACCAATGGTTCTCAAGCATCTTTTTTTTTTCTTTCTGCTGAGGATTACTTTGATTAATATTTTATAGTGGTGGATTCCCATTGCCATTCAGTGTTTAAAAGTTAGGTTTATAGAAGCATCTTTCTAAATTCCTATTTTGTTTTTCACATGCTCACTTGCTTAGGTTTGCAATGGCACCCACTGAGGGAACATGTTTCAGTTGTCGGAAACATGTCAAGCCTTTGTAAAGCATTACAGAAAGAAACTTAGCAGTGTTTTGCAAAATTTTTCATAAACCTATGAAATATTATTGTAGACCCCCAATTTACTATTTTTCTTGCGTGGATCCCACCAAAAATCGTATACGGAGCTCGATTGAGAACTGCTGTTATAGAGTAGTCAGTATACACGTGCGCTCTTAGCATAAAATAAATTAGATTCAGTACATCATAACACTGGGTCCTGTGAAAATAATGTATAATTCTTCTGACCACTTTTCAAACAATATCTGTGCGCTCTTAACTACTACGCCATATGCCCGTGGGTCCACGGGCATATGGCGTAGTGGTTAAGAGCGCGGGCTACTAACCCCAAGATTCCGAGTTCAATTCCAAGCAGTGACCTGTATAATAATAATGATAGTAATAATAATAATAATGATAATAACAACAACATCGAAGAATACCTAAGGCATGAGAATCCAGATTCGAAATTTCCCCAAGACACCTGATAAAGTCTGGATGGTATATCAGCTGAAACATTGTGTTAACAACAAACAAGATGAGGACAAATATCCGTCAAATGTAAATAATGTAAATAATTCCTCATCTCTTAAATATAGAACTGTATGAAAGAAAGTGTCTTGCACAAGAACACAGAACGCCGTCTGGAATTGAACTCGCGACCTCCGGATTGTGAGCCGAATACCACAGCAACCAAGCCAAGCGCCTTCATGCCCGCAGATATAAACACAGATAAATATAAGTACGTTGTCTTTCTTCCGATAGTTGCACTGGTGTCTCATAAGGAACTACACACTGTTTCCATTATACACTTAGCATGCTGCGCTATTGATTCCGCTTTAAAAGGCCTATAGTGTAATGAAGTTAATCCATGTATATTTCCTATAGGATAGAGATTAATTGATTAGCTGCAACAACAATACGATAGCAACACAATACAGGTATTTGTGCGGCTCACTTGGAAAGTCTATCGGTTTCCTTTATTTAATTATTATGCAATATTCAATAGAAAACTGTGGGAGGATAGACGATTTCACAATACAACACACACACATACGCAAGCACGCACGCACGCATGACACATGTATACGTACTTACATTGACATATAAAACTTACAGTGACACATACATACTGACATATACAGAGATATACACACGCATAAATATGATACAAAGTCGAGAGACAGTGCAGCGTCAGATTTCTTATGATTTATAGTTGTTTTCATACATTTTGGTCTCAAAGTCCACATGAAGTGATCTTGAAATCCATTAACATGTAGCATTATTTTAACTTTAATTAAGACGGCGAGATAGCAGAAATGTTGGCGCGCCGGGCGAAATGCTTAGCGGTATTTCGTCTGTTGTTACATTCTGAGTTCAAATTCCGCCGAGGTCGATTTTGCCTTTGTCCCCTCTATGTTTATCCCCTTGTGGACAATAAAGAAATAAGAAACGTTAGTAAGCCGAGCGAAGTGCATAGCTGTATTTCGTCTGCCGTTACGTTGTGAGTTCAAATTCCGCCAAGGGGCGACTTTGCCTTTCATCCTTTCGGGGTCGATTAAATAAGTACCAGTTACGCACTGGGGTCGAGGCCTTGTGCTTCCAGTAGAAAGAATTATTTAACCTTCATCAAAGCTGCGGATTGGTAGAAACGTTAGCACGTCGGGCGAAATGCTTAGCGGTATTTCGTGTGTTTTTACGTTCTGATTTCAAATTCCGCCGGGATCGACTTTGCCTTTCGTCCTTTCGACGTCGATAAATTAAATACCAGTTGCGAACTGGGGTCGATCTACTTACTCAAAGAATCAAGTCTTGCGCATAATTTGGCGCCGCCGTTATCGCAATTGTTGTTATTATTATTAATATAATAAGAAGATGCAAGCTGGCAGAATCGATAGCACGACCGGAAAATATACTTAGCCCATCCTTACGTTCTGAGTTCAAACTCCGCCGAGGTCGTCTTTGCTTTTCATCCTTTCGAGATCGATAAAATAAGAACCAGTTGCGGACTGGAGTTAATGTAATCGACGTATCCCCCACCTATGAGAAATTGCTAGCGATTTGTAGCAAAGTTTGAAATCAATACAGGAATGCTGTTGTTCTTATTATTAATGTAAGCGCGTCGAACAAGATGCTTTGCAAAAATTTCACTGAAGTCAAAAGTACGAGTTAAACACTGACGTCAATGTATTCCACTACCCTCACCCCCCACTACCACGCGCGCGCGCGAGTACATGCATATCAGAATTCCAGGCCAAAACTTTAAGTACTTGGGTTGATGAACTTAGCCTGTTCCCTCGAGTGGTCACATAGCAGCAGAGAGAGAGAGAGAGAGAGAGAGAGCATGAAAGAGAAAGAGAGAGAAAGACTGAGGGTGAGAGAGAAAGAGAGGGGAGGGATTTGATCAGAATATATTTCATACTTTTAGATCTCAGCAAATCCGATAGACAACAGAAGAAGCAGAAGAAGCAGACATGATAATTTTGGTGGCTGCGTAAACGGGATTTGCTGCCAACACTATAGAATCTGAAAGAAATTTAGTCGGAAAACGATTGGCATAAAAATTTCAGAGAATTACAATTTCATTACATTGATGGAAGCAGTTGTGTTGGCAATCCGAAAAAGAAAAGTCTGTTTGCCAGACAGTATGCTCAACTAGTCAAAGAGAATGAATATATATCTCCTGTTAGTTGTACAAAATCATTTGAACGTTTATTTAAATCAGATTGAGAGGGGGGAGGAGAAAGAAAGAAAAAAAATGATGGAAACATAAGGAACTCGAAATAGCGATATCTCATAAAAACTGGAAGACTACAAGAGGGGGGAAAAACAATACCCGATAATATTAAGTGTATTAAGAATTATAGAAAGACATGCAGAGAAATATGCAACAAGTTACCAAAAACTGTGCATCATATTGCAAAACAGCTTAAGTTAAAGTCCAGGAAATAAAAAAAAATATAAAAAATAAACTAAAAGTACCAAAAAAGATAATAATGGAAATGTTTAAGATAGAACACTACTAAAAAGGATAACATGATGGTGATGATGATGGTGATGCTAATAATATTGGCCCAAGGCCAGCAATTTTTGTTGGGAGGGTGGATATCGATTATTTCGAATCCAATATTTGATCGATATTTATTCGATATTTATTCTATCATCGGTGAAAGGTGAAAAGAAAAGTCGACCGATGTGGAATTTGAATTCAGAATATATCATAACGGAAGAAATACCCTTAAGCATTTTGTCCGACGCCCTAACAGTTCAGCCAGCTGCACGTCCTGGTTAATTGTCTCTACCATGAGTGAGAGACAAGAAATCCTTGGGTAGGGTTCACCCTATTATATCCATACAAGTACTTGCCTGGTCATCTGTTTGATCGACCCGGGAGGAACGGAAGACAATCGTTTTGCATCATTTTGCAAAAACAGCTTAGTGCTGTTAATACAAATACATAATATATTGGCCACGTCTAAGATGCTTAGACATTGACTCCAAGTTATAGCAAACTTAGACAAGAATAAATAAAACAAATGAAATAATGACAAAACATCAAAATGATGGTGACTGTGATATGATGCTCATGTCTATTATTATAGGCATGAGGCCTGAAATTTTAACGGGAGGGAAATAATTGAGTACATCGGCCCAGTGTTCAGCTGGTACTTATTCCATCGACCCTGAAAGGATGAAAGGCTGAGTTGCCCACGGTGGAATTTGAGCTCAGAAAGTATAGCTAAAATTACTGCTAAACATTTTGCCCAGCATAGTAACGATTCTGACAGTTCGTTTCTACTCTAGGCACAAGGCCAGCAATTTTGGGGGAGGGGGACGGTCGACTAGATCGACCCAGTATTCAACTGTTACTTATTTTGTCAACCTTGAAGGAACGAAAGCAAAGTCAACCTTGACGGATTTTGAACTTGAAACGTAAGGACGGACGAAATACCGCTAAGCATTTTGTTCGGAGTGCTAACTATTCTGCCAGCTCACCTCCTCGGCATTATGATAATAATGATTTCAAATTTTTGCCACAAGGGCAGTTTGGGGGAGGGGATTAAATCGATTACATCGACCTCGGTGTTTCACCGGTAGTTATTTAATGGATCCCGAAAGGATGAAAGGCAAAGTCGACCTCCGTGGAATTTGAACTCAGAACGTAGCGACGGGAGAAATATTGTTAAGCATTTCTCCCGGCGTGCTCTAGATTCTTTTCTACTCAAGGCACAACGCCCAAAATTTTTGGGGAGGGGGGGCCAATCGATTAGATCATCCCAAGTACGCAACTGTTACTAATTTTATCGACCCTTCAAAGGATGAAAGGCAAAATCAACCTCGGTGTAATTTGAACTCAGAAAGTAGCGGCGGGCTAAATACCGCTAAGCATTTCGCCCGGCGCGCTAACGATTCTTTTGTACTCTAGGAACAAGACCCGAAATTTTGGAGGAGGGTGCCAGTCGATTAGATTGACCCAGTCTGCAACTGTTACTAATTTAATCGACCTCCCCACAAAAATGAAAGGCAGAGCCGACCTCGGCGGAATTTGAACTCAGAAAGTAGCGGCGGGCTAAATACCGCTGATCATTTCGCCCGTCAGGTTAACGATTCTGCCAGCTCACCGCCTCGGCATAATGATAATAATAATAATAGCAATTCTTTCTAAGTTTGGCCCAAGACCACTGATTTTGAAGGAAAGGTGTATCAATCACTTGAAGCCCTCTTCTTAATTAATACTTGCTTCATCGTCACGTGTTTGTCAACTTGACGGCTTAACCACGCTGCCATTAGTTTTTATCTAGCAGCAGCTTTTTTTTTTCTTTTCTTATTCAATAACAATGTCTTACTTTCTTCATTGAACTCTTGTATTTAATTACCAACAACTTATCTCCCCCGAGTGTAGATAAAAGAGAAAGTTATATGATTTAAATTCACCGCATCGAGACATCAAAATTGTGAAATCGCAAAAAAAGAGAATGCTGCGTTTCAACCACTTTTACTGTCTTCCCTTGTGTCAACAATGGTATCCTATATAAAGGAAGAAGTGTGGAGGGGGGTGGGAAGAGGTGAAGACAAACATTAAAAGCATCAAGCAAGAAAAGGCAACACTATAATGACAGACGCCACCGTCACCACAACCACCACAACAACAAGAACTGCGACAGTATTGCCATCATCTTAAATAGCATGAATAGCAACAATCAATTACGAGAATCACTTATAATCGCTCATTGGGTGAAGCAACAACAACGACAACAATATCAGCGACAATGACAACAACAACAACAATAACGAGAATGTTATATGTAGGCTACGCTATTCTATTATTCTGGTATCGAAGAATGAAGAGAAATGGAATGAATATTCCGGGTGTATTCATTCTATAGTTGTATTACAAAGAACAATGTTGGCAACCATTCCAGCAGCAGTCGGAACTAAACACGCAACGATAACTGAAAAATTCATGACTGTCAGATTGATTGTATTTCGGTAAGAATTAGAATGTCTTCAGAAGAAGAAGAATCAATATTACCAAAAATGTTAATCTCGTTGATTTCTATAATTGTCATCAAAATGAGAATAGTGGCAGAGATGAATGGAAGCAGGCGAATGAAGTACGTAGTTGTCTATCTACATACGTGTATATATATATATATATATATATATATATATATATATATATATAT
>NC_068985.1:5590679-5592600 GCF_001194135.2 Octopus bimaculoides
ATATAGCTAGGAGCACTCCGTCGGTTACGACGACAGGGGTCCCAGCTGATACGATCAACAGAACAGCTTACTCGTGAAATTAACGTAAAAGTGGCTGAGCACTCCACAGACAAGTGCACCCCCAACGTAGTTCTCAGGGAGACTCAGCGTGACACAGAGTGTGACAAGGCTGGCCCTTTGAAATGTAGGTACTACTCAGGTTTGTCAGCTGACTGGACTGGAGCAACGGGAAATAAAGTGTGTTGCTAAAGGACACAACTCTTCGCCGGGAATTGAACCCACGACCTTACGATAGTAAGTCGAATGCCTTTAACCACTAAGCCACGCTTCTTTCAGTTTCCGTCTACCAAATCCACTCGCAAGACTTTGGTATGCAACACGGAACCATGAGGTTGGGAAGCAAGCTTCGTACAATTCAGCTACGCTTGCGCCTTTAGATGTCTGTCTATATATGATTATATATATGTATGTATTTATGTATGTGTGTGTGCAAGTGTGGAACGTGTGGGATGTGGTTGTGTGCGTAGAAAAGAGGGAGAGATGGGCGGGGGGAAACGAGGGACTCATTATAATTAAAAGAGAAGGCGGGTGGGAATATAAAGGATAACCGTATGAAGTCTCTATGTACGTGTGGCGGCGGGGAGGGGGAGCGATAAAAAAAAGGATTGTCTGAGAAGGAATAGATTTAAATGTGTTTAATGCAAGATGGGTAAGACAAGTATCAAGAGGAAATACATGCATACATAGTTGTGTGTATGTGTATGTGTGCTTACACCACCGCTTGAAAACCGGTGTTGGTGTGTTTACATCGCAGTAATAAAGTGGTTTGGCACTTACCGAGCGTTAAACTAATACATCCGCGGAAGATGGGACCGAAACCAGCCGCTCCAAGGACAGCCCCCAAGTAGTGATGGTCTACCCTATCGAAAGTTTTTGATTGATCCAAATTGATCAGCGCCCCACCCATTCCAGGTTCCTTAACTGCCTTGTCTATGATGTAGCGCTTCAGATAGAGGTTGTCATGGATACTCCTATCCGGCACCGGCGCACGTTTGCGCCTTGTGAACCAGTTTCTCGATGACAAGCTCCAGCCTCTCTGCTAACGTCTTGGGGCCAACATTTTCCAATATTAGAAATGCAGCTTTCAGTCAGTCATAAATACTCGCTTTTCGGTTCACCAAAATCTATAAAAGAAGATACTAAGTGGTTCGAACGTTAGCAAGTCGGGTGGCTCCATACAGAAACTATCAGACCAGTACTGAAATCCGTTTTACTTGCTTACTTATTGTGTTTGTTTCTAGAAGAAATTGTTTCTGTCGGTTAAATTGCTATCGACACGCCATATTTCCTCACGATGTCCTAACGGATTCACCAGATGCTGAGGGCTAAAGAAATAGAATGCAGTATGGTAATGATGTATTTACCCCAGGAGCTTTCGCAAAATTTAAATACGATTATGTCTTTTAATTATTCTGAAGCCTGGAGCCCGATGATCCGGGGTTCCAAGCTATAGATTCTTCAGCTTATACCTAAACACGGCGCATACACTGTCTCTCCCCCTCTCTCTCCCTCTTCCTCTCTCTTCCCCTACACATATACTCTATCATATAGACAAACACATTTTATAAAATGGTAATAGTATCATATACGTAATAAGATATATATAACGTATTGATATACATCGGAAGTGATAAACAGAAATATAGGATTAAGGAAAGAGAAAGGAAGAAAAGAAATACAGAGAACAACGAAAATAGAAGAAGTTAAGATATCGAACGATAACGAATACAATAAGTCATTGATAACAAACACTACAATAACTATTATAATGCATATCCATATATATATATGTGTGTGTGTGTGTGTGTGTGTGTGTGTGTGTGTGTGTGTGTATGTTAATGTATGTATGCATGTATATATA
>NC_068985.1:5592610-5599014 GCF_001194135.2 Octopus bimaculoides
AGAGAGAGAAAAAAATTAAGGTACTCAGAAATCTGGATGTTTGTACATTTACAGATTTTTATTAATGTCACATATTAAATAAAGCGCTTTTCACCTAGTCGTGTAGGATTTTCAAATTGTTTTGTATATATATATATACATATATATATTCATGTGGCTGTGTGTTTGAAGAATTGAAATATGTAAAGTAAAGAAGACAGCAAAATTGAAATACATAAAAACAAATTAGCAGACAATATGGAAGAATGAATTATGGAAGACAAGTGTTTATGATGAATTTCTAATAGAAATCTGGATTATGTTAAGATTTTCGAATGATCTGCTAACTTTCTACGTGGCTTTGTATGAAATACTAAATGGAATGGAAAAAAAAATTTAGCGAGTGAAGAGGAAACAGAAGGTGATTGCCAGATAGTTAGATAGATAGATAAATAGATAGGGAGAGAGAGAGAGAGACAGAGAGAGACGGGTGGGGGAGAAAGAGAAAAGAGATCGTGAATGATAGTACGCGTGTGCATGTGCGTGTGTTTGTGTGTGAGAGTGAGTGGGTGGATGGCGGGTGGGCTGTAATTGGTGGATTGATTTTCGAGAAGGAATAAAAGAGAAATGGGGTAACAACGATGGTTAAATCATATTATTAAAATGTTTTTTTTTTGTGTGTGATGAAGATAAAACGAAAGTAAGATGCGTTTGGCGAAAGAAATAGAAAAACAAAACAAAAAAAAGAACAAAACAAAAAGAATAAAAAACAATGGAAAATAATTCAAAGCACTAAAACGATAAGATGCTTCTTAATATTATTATGTTACTTGCAGAGGAAAATACTCCTACGACATACATAATATCTTTAAAGAAATATATAAAATTCAATTATCTATGAATTAAGATTCGCAAATCTCTTCGCGATGGTAAAACTTATTCTTTCGTATGCGGCAACGCAGATACGACGTGAGAAAAGAGTCATCTCTCATCTTGTACTCTTATTTTAATGTCTTCTTCGCCATCGTCCATCGACATTAAAAAATATATAAATGGACATTGCCGTCATTCATATTTTCGAAATGCAACGAATTATTATGAACTTTACATTCATACATGTTGTTGGTACTCCGTCGGTTACGACGACCTGGGTTCCAGTTGATCAGATCAAGGGGACAGCTTTCTCGTGAAATTAACGTGCAAGTGGCTGATCACTGCACAGACACGTGTACCCTTAACGTAATTCTCGGGGAGATTCAGCGTGACACTGTGTGACAAGGCTGACCCTTTGAAATACAGGTACAAAAGAAACGGGAAGAAAGAGTGAGAGAAATTTGTGGTGAAAAAGTACAACAGGGTTTGCCAGCACCCCCTGCCGGAGCCTCGTGGAGCTTTAGTTTTTTTTGGCTCAACAAACACTCACAAGGCCCGGTCTGGGAATCAAAACTGACATACATACATACATACATACATACATGATGGCTGTCCACTCGTGATCCAGGAAACCATTGCTGAACTTCAGGAACATTGTGTACACTAAGACTAACTTATATTCTGCATTTGAGGCTCTGTTCGTGGCTAACGAGCCCAGCTCTTGACAAGAATACACAACTGCAAACATTGCAGACCAAGCTTTCTCCATTCACTACACCAGCCGTGCGCTTTCGAGCAGCACGCTAAAGTTTTTCATACAAAATAGTGCTCTCCCAGAAGTGTCGACCACCTCCTTAATCTGCTTTCTCCATCTGTGGCCATGACAGGCATTGCTCTCCCAGTCAGTGTCCTGCATTTCACATGCCTTTAATGAGGACTTAGGACAGTCCTTAAATCGCCGGCTCGATTTCTGCCGGGGTCTCTTTCCATTCACAAGTTCTCCATATAGCATATGCTTATATATGTAATGGAATAGTTTGTATAAAACATTGTGCGGAATATATTATATGAAATTCGTGAGTAAGGCCGGAACAATGCGAAATAAATCCAAGGCAAATAACAAGAAAACAGGCATATGGGGGGTACATCGATTAGCTTGACCCCCAGTGCTCAACAGGTGCATATCTTATTGAGTCCGAAAGGAAGAAAGGAAAAGTCAATCTCGGCGGAATTTGAACTCAGAACTAATACGAAATATCGCTATGCGTTTTGTCCATCGTGCTGACGAGTCTGCCAGCTCGGCGCCGGTGGATTCATACGTAGTCGGGATTATCTTTTTTGTTCCAGGCAGGAAGACACAAACATACACGCGCTCACGCGCAGACATGCCTGCGCTCGCACACGCGCACACGCACGTACACACACAAACATACACGCGCGCGCACGCACACACACACACACACACACACACACACACACACACACATACACACGCACACACAGACTCTCTCTCTCTCTCTCTCTCTCTCTCTCTCTTTCTCTCTCTATTTCTCACCCACACACATATACGCCGTACTTCTGTCAGTTTCCGTCTACCATATCCACTCACAAGGCTTTGGTCGGCCTGAGGTTATGGAAAAATACACTTGACGAAAGTGCCACGTAATGGAACGGAAACTGGAACCATGTGTTTGGGAAGCAGACTTCTTACAACACAACCACTACTACGAAAATATTTTGTTCGAAAGTGAAAATCGTAGAACTTAAGAAAAATGGTGACAGTTATTATATAACAAGACCCTAATAATATTTCAAGATAGTCCGTTGGCAGACATCTTGAATTATCATTATTGATAATGGAAGATAAAATGCTTTTGGCCTGGTAGGTATTATGTGTCTTATGAAATGTTGAGTTGAGAACTACAATGGTCGCTTAAATAGAAGTTCTTTTGTTGAATTTAAAGTGGTCACGCAATATCTTCTGATCCGGCAGCAATTGACGTTTGTTCCATATGAAGATGACCTCAAACAGGACCAGTATATACGACCTAATGACGTAAAGAGCACTTGGTAAGTATGAGAAATTAAGTTATAACATTACAGGAAGACGAACAAGGATTAATGATTAAAAGCCGCAATGAGTATATATATGATATTCATTGAAAATATGATTGCAGTTTGACTTATATAATCAGATGTTAAGTAGCAACGTTAGAAGTCCACAACTAATTTATCATGAAATGCCCCGACAACAACATCAACAACAACAACAACGTCAATAAATACCATCACCTGATAAATTATTTGACAATGATCGAATTCATTCACGCTTGATTAATGTATCCCCTTTCACTATCAACATATATTTTACAAAGACACACACACACACACACTCATTCACACACACACGCAGACACACACACACACTCATTGACACACACACACACGCACAAGTACAATCGCACGCGCACACATATTTGTGTCATATCATCATCATCATCGTTTAACGTCCGCTTTCCATGCTAGCATGGGTTGGACGATTTGACCGAGGACTGGTGAACCAGAGGGCTACACCAGGCTCCAATACATATACACACATAAATATACACATATTTTTATACACGTATATGTGGGTGTGCCTGCACCCGTGTACGTGCCTCTGTGTGTGTGTGTGTGTGTGTGTGTGTGGGTGCGTGTGTGTGTGTGTGCGTGTGTGTGTGTGCGTATGTGTGTGTATGCATACGTATATAAGTAAGTCACTAGCAAGCCTTAGAAGCCATATGAGACATTATCAGCATTGGAGAGAGCAAAATTGAGACTTTTCTTAGAATGAAACCGGTCTCGAAAACGGTCTTTTCTCGGTCACAACTCGATTACATGTATGTATGTATGTATATATGTATGTATGCATGTATGTATGTGTAGGTGTATACATTCATACATTCACATATATGTACACACACACGCATACACACACACATATATATATATATATATATATATATATATATACATATACACATATATACATTATACAAACGTTTCACGGCTGAGTATACGCAATACGTTATTTCCAACCATTTTATTGTCACTGATTAATCGCTTTGTTAAATAGTTAATATTAGCATCTCGATATCACAACAGTGGAACGGAATCGTTTTGATGTCTTACTGCAACTCTAGTCACAGAACATTCTAAAAGACACGACCTCCCCTCCCCTGCCAACGACTCAATCATCTTTCATACGCCATTTCCACAAAAGCATTGACTCGGTTGAATTAAAAACTGGTCATTTGGGAACAAAGCATGCTTCACTTGGTCATCGCCGTTATAAGTCCACCGTTAGTTTTTCCTGACCCAATTTCACAATAATTTCCCCTTTAACATTCTCCTACTTCAAACATTCAAATATATCACACATACGCACACACACACACACACACACACACACACACACACACACACACACACACACACACACACACACACACACACACACACACACACACACACAAGTATGCTACGACGCACACGCTAGCGTTGTTGCATTATTCTCATTTCTTATCATTAGACCTCGACCATGCTGGGTTATCGTCCACGGTAAAGAGTTTCCGTTGATTATATCGACTCTATAAACATGTCTAGATAGATGTGGGGATTCTTATTTCAACATTCTAGAAATGCCGAGTGGGTAGAATATTCGCCTGTGAAAGTATCGGGTTTAAAAGCTACGCTGCTATAAACACACGCACACACACACACAGAACGCACACGCCACCCACTTATGCACATATGAATAAAGAGACCTAGGTTGCCAGATATTTAGCTTCCTCATTTACCAAAAACCAACCGCAGAGAGTAGGCTGCGTTGAAGTAACATCGAGGAGGAGCACTCCGTCGGTTACGACGACGAGCGTCCCAGCTGACACGACAACGGAACAGCTTGCTCGCGAAATTAACGTGTAAGTGGCTGAGTACTCCACAGACACGTGTATCCCTAACGTAGTTCTCTGGAAGATTCAGCGTGACACATAGCGTGATAAGGCCGGCCCTTTGAAATACAGGTACTACTCATTTTTGCCAGCAGAGTGGACTGGAGCACCGTGAAATAAAGTGTCTTGCTCAAGGACACAACCATCGCCGGGAAACGAACTCACGCCCTTACGATCGTGAGCCCTAACCACTAAGCTACGCGCCTTCACAGAAGTAACATAAAAACAACGTTAATACCGTGGACTCAGCATTATTTTTGTGGCTGGGTTCCAAAGGCGGCGAGCTGGCAGAATCGTGAGCACGCTGGACGAAATGCTTAGCAGTATTTCGCCCGTCGTTACGTTCTGAGTTCAAATTCCGCCGAGGTCGACTTTGCCTTTCATCCTTTCGGGATGGATAAATTAAGTACCAGTTCAGTACTGGGGTCGATGTAATCGACTGGTCACCTCCCTCAAATTTCAGACCTTGTGCCTATAATAAAAAGGGTTTTGGCTGGGTTCCAACAACGGCCATGGCAACAAAGTCCACCCGTCACACTTCTCGGCCCGTTTATTGCCACTAGATACATTCCAGGCCAGTGTCTGGAATGAAATCGTCGATATATACATACATATGTACGATGGACTGCTTACAGTTTCCGTGTACAGCAGAAGACACGTGCCGAAATTGCCATGCAGTGGAACTGAACCCGGAACCATGTGATTGTGAAGCAAGCTTCTTACCACGCAGCTACGCCTGCGCCCACACACACACACACACACACACACACACACACACACACACATATATATATCAAGATGGAGGTAGATAGAGATCGATACATTTCGATATCTATAGCAAAAGCATCGGACATCTTAGATAATGGCAGAAGACGGAGCAACAGCACACACAGCCGAGGCGTTGGGGGATGCGCCTCTTAACCAGGCAGCCATGACGTTGTGAAGAACTCTCGCTGTGTAAATGCTGCAAAGAAGCTAATGTTTAAAAGATGACTAATGGTGGAAGGAAGTCGTCTTTCAGATTTCTTTGTGACTATAAAATTAGACAGAGATCAAAACGATTCCTCAATAGTAATGCGAAATCGAAATGCTGATATTGGTCTCTTTAACAAAGCATCTGATCTGTGATTTACACACACACGAACGCGCGCGCGCGCACACACACACACACACACACACACACACACATACACTCAAACACACACACACACATACATACACATATACGGATATATAAAGGAATGTATGCATAACAAATCGCCACTATAATCACGGACGAAAGATATATATACATATATACACACACACACACATATATGTGTTTATATGTGAGTATATATGTATATATATGTGTGTGTATATGTTTCGTTCGTGATTATATGAATATACACATTTATATGAATTCCTATACAAACTACATACACACTTACACACACGTACATGTGTGCGTATATCAATAATATTTTATTTATAATTTCCTCTTTATATATACATATGTTTGTGTGTACATATGTCTGTGTGTATATGTATATTTATGTATATATATATATATATATATAT
>NC_068985.1:5599908-5600613 GCF_001194135.2 Octopus bimaculoides
ATATCCATATTCATGAATATGCACCTATATATATGTATGTGTATAATATATGCAAAAGATATTTGTGTGAAAATTATTCAAAGAAATCGCAATGCGAACTATATATGGTATAATATGATTCGCTGCAAATAAACTTTCGCTAGAAACATCATATCTTGTTTAAAGTTACCAAATTAGTCATCAGATGACAATAAAGCTGTCGTCTGGAAGAAATATCGGTCTGTTTTTACATGTTGAGATAAATCCACGGTTGCAGCTATAAAAGATTGTTTTTACTATCCTTGTATAATAAGGAATTACTACAGAAAATAAAATGCGTGTAAGTCCACCTAATACCACGATAATGTGAACTTGTGGTATTTTTGTATTTTATGTATTTTATCAATTGGTCAAGAATTTTGTAAATATGACGAATGGTTAATTTTGTTCAGAATCAAACTCCTTAAAGTTGACATAAAGTGCATCATTTCGCTTTCTTTCTGTGTGGTTTGCATCGTTCGAAAGCTGTTCTCTTGAAACCAAAATCAGAATAAAGATTTTACAAGTTTCAAATGAAATTGTTTGGTGTTGCTGTTTTTCTCTTTTCTGTGTGTTTGAAGGAAAAATGTATACAGGCATACACGCACACACATACATATGTGTGGGTATATGTGTGTCTGTGTATATATACATATATATATATATATATATATATACATATATATA
>NC_068985.1:5600623-5605729 GCF_001194135.2 Octopus bimaculoides
GATTCCCAGACCGGGCGTTGTGAGTGTTTATTGAGCGAAAACACATAAATATCCACGAGACTCCGGCAGGTGGTGGCAGCAAACCTTGCTGTATTCTTTCACCACAACTTTCTCCCACTCTTTCCGCCTGTTTCTCTTGTCCATGTAATTCAAAGGGGCCAGCCTTGTCCCACTCTGTGTCACGCTGAATCTCCCTGAGAACTACGTTAAGGGTACACGTGTCTGTGACGTGCTCAGCCACTTGCATGTTAATTTCACGAGCAGGCTGTTCCGTTGATCGGATCAACTGGAACCCTCGTCGCTGTAACCGACAGAATGCCATGTCATATATATTATATATATATTATACGTGAGTTAAGACCTATAACAACCATCTAAGAGATACTTGTTTCCACTGGTATATTACCTATATTTAATCATGAGCATTATTAGTGTTAATGCTCATGTATGATAGGTAATGACAAAAATAAGATAGAGTTTATCAATAGTCAAAGGAAAACAGAAAATGGAGATACAATTAATGAATAACAATTGATTTACATAAATTATCGTTTATTAATTAATTATTTACCAAAGGACAGAATCTCAACTAACAGCTGTTTTTATTAGCGTGTTTCTCAGTTTTAACCACCACCACAATAATAATAATAATAATAATAATAATAATAATAATAATAATAATAATAATAATAATAATAATAATAGTAATAGTTATCATTGTAGGTAATTAGTCATACCAAATTGAGTCACGAAAATTAATCAGAGTAGAAAATAAAATAAAATATAAGTAAAAAGTAAAAGAAGAAAAAAAAAGAAAAGAAAAAGGAGAATGTAGAAACGGTGATAATCATCCGGTGCTACATGCTTATCCACTCTGAAACATTCGACCGCAGCACCAATTGATTACCACCGTTCTTACTTTCTCCTTCTATTTCTTCTTTCTCTTTTTACTTATATATTTACTTTCCGCTCTGATGAAGTTTCGCGATACAATGTGGTATAACTAATTACCTACAATGATTATTATTATTATTATTATTATTATTATTATTATTATTATTATTATTATTATTATTATTGTGGTAGTTAAAACTGAGAATCACGCTAACAGAAACAGCTGTAAGTTCAGATTCTGTCTTTTGTAAGTAATAAGTGATAATTGATGTAAGATATTTTCTGTTTTCCTTATATACATATTATATATATATACATATCAGGACTTATTGTCCGTAAGCCTAGTACTTATTTTATCGGTCTTTTTTTCCGAACTGCAATTTCTTAGGTCCTTCTGTTTTTAGTCCCCTTAGGAGAAAAGGTAGTAATTTTTGTGATTTCTTAATATTAGTTGTGTACTCTATAGAAATGTTAAGTTACGGGGACGTAAACCCACCAACATCGGTCGTCAAGCGATGGTGGGGTAGGGGAAAAACCCAAACACATACACACATATATATATACACGACGAGCTTCTTTCAGCTTCCGTCTGCCAAATTTACTTACAAGGCTTTGGTCGGCCCGACGTTATAGTAGAAGACTCATGCCCAAGGTGCCACGCTGTGGGATTCAACCCGGAACTATGTGATAGGCTTCTTACCACATAACCACGCATGCGCCTATATATATAACAGTTTCGTCAAGCAAAATCTATTAAAAGGTGTCTCGCGTCTCCTCCACACAAGATGCAAGACTAAAAGTCCCACAAGGGCACATGTTACAAAGTCCATGTCTCAAAATGATGTCCCGCGTTGGAACCTCATTTTACGATATAGATTAAATTAACCGCCAACAGGTCTATTTATATATCTATCCCTTACAGCACAGACATGCGTAGACACACAGACACTGAGAAGTTAAATGTGTATCTTTTTCCCGCTGATGATATGCTTATGTCGCATAAATGTAAATTTAATGTTTATTGAGTATTAATTGAAACGGCAGTAAGTGAAGATGACCAATTTGCTGTCAATATTAAACATTTATTAATTCCTAATCTCCATTTTCTTTTTTTCCTTTAAATGAATATAAACTATGTTTTTATATACACCTATTAATTAAAGAAATTCATTCCCCGAAAATACTAGGTATTGAACCAGTATTTCCTTCATGAGGTATTGAACCATCTCTTCATGAGGTTTCCACATCCTCTAATTAAATATAGATATACATATGATGTGTTTATATATGCTTATACATACGCATATGAATTTATATATGCATATATATGTGAATGGGTTAGTGTTTTTTGCAGGGAGAAAAATTAGAAGATACACCGATGAAACAATGGAAAGTAGTAATACGAAGGTATCTATTTAGCATAACACATTGAAAACACGTAAAACTATCTCCCTTGCTAAAATGTAAAGTAAAAACATAAAGACGAACGCAAGTATAACTAGAGAAAAAAACATATAACAGAAATCAAAGCTAAGCGGTAATTGAAACTTCAATAATAATAATAATAATAATAATAATAATAATAATAATAATAATAATAATAATAATAATAATAATAATAATAATGATAATAATAATAAGAGGAAAATGATATAGAACAAAGTATGTTTTAGTGAACAAAAGAGAGATGGAGAATAATATAGGAAAAAGAAAGACAAAAAAAATCTATGAACAAGCTAAAACAATCACCTACCCTGTACAACCTCCGATCTACTAGAGAGAAATTATTAAATGTCTAGACTAAATTGACTATAACATTCTACAGTGCCGTTGTTTCTCACAAAATATTTCGAAAATATTCCATGATAATCAATAGAAATAGCGGGGAGAGGATATGACAAGGTGTTCTAATTTCCTTTATTACTTGTTAGTTTAGGTTTTGTTATAGTTTTAATATATTATTGTTTGGACAATTTATTATATTTTTATACATATTTTTTCCTGTTTTTCACTTTATTTTCCTTGGCTTCTGTATTTCGGAAATTCTATAATTTGCTACGATTTAGAAGCTATTTGATATTATATATATATATTATACATTATGCTTCTCTTTTTTCTTGTAACAACAATTACATACATTGCACGTCTTTTTACTTCAGTCTTACGGCTAAAAAGAAAGAAAAAATAAACGGAAAAGATTCGAAAGTGTATACATAATACGAAAGACTCACACACGCACAGAAGTGAATAGACTTATGTATATATCTATATACACGTAAGTCTGTATAGTGAAATCATTTGCTTGAATCGTCTCGCACGCTAATTCATGCTTGTGCATGCTGCTTATATATGTATACGTGTGTGCATATATGCATATGTATTTAAATATGTATGTATGTATGTATGTATGTATGTATGTATGTATGTATGTATGTATCTATCTATCTATCTACCTACCTACCTCTCTCTCTCTATCTATCTATCTATCTATCTATCTATCTATCTATCTATCTATCTATTTAGCCATCAATCAATCAAACCGTTCATCCATCAGTTCATCTATCTATACATCTATATATGTATGTATGTAGGTATGTATGTATGTATGTATGTATGTATGTATGTATGTATCTATCTGTCTATCTATCTATCTATCTATCTATCTATCTATCTATCTATCTATCTGTCTGTCTGTCTGTCTGTCTGTCTGTCTGTCTATTTGTCTATCTATCTATCTATGTTTGTATGTTTATGTATACATATATGCTTTTATACGTGTATGTGCGTGTCTATGTACTTCGATTTTTAGCTTCCCGTTTCTTTTCCCTTTGTGTCAGAATTCTGTCATTTGTAATGCGCAACTGTGGTAGAGATTGACGGTTTTGGACATGCTGTTAAGATCAACTTCATTAACACTTCTCTCTTGAATTGGTATTTCGGTGACGTTCTTGAACTGTTCATTGATACAGTCGTTTTGGGGTCATAAAGATTTTGGTGTTACAAACATTTATGACAATGAAATCCTACTGAACCATGTGGGATGTTATCACGATAAAGTTCGAAATAATAGAGTCTAATGCATGAGTTGCCGAACAGAGTGAGACAAATCGATTTTTGAGTGGGAATCGCGATTGTTTCAACAGTTTATGCTCGCTAGCTAAAAACGAGAGGCGAAAATATCGATTGTATTGAAGTGAACAAAGCCAAACAATCAATGTCCGTTTCCGGTTGTACGTGCGCCTGTACGCATGTGTGTCTGTGTGATTGTTTGTGAGTGTGCGGACGTGTGTGTTTGTGCGTCTGGAATTGTAGCTGCGAATGTATGCTGTATGTTATGCAGTCACTACGTTGATGAATTTAATAGATTCTGCAGGAGACAGACTGATATCTCTTGCATAAAAGGTAGTGATGCAACCAAAACAGAAACTGTATTGACGAGATGGGTTTTCCAATTAGAAGAAAGCTCTTTCGCAACGAATCCCCGTTTTATGGTTTCTTTTTGGCACTATATGCTGCATTCCTTTAATGTTCGATTGAACTTGCAGTTATAAAAGCTAAAGTTCTCTTGAATTATATCCCACAATCTTTAAAAAAATGTAAGGATTAATTGGTCACCAGTTTAATCTGAGGTTAACTATGTCAAGGAAGTACAGGACGGTTAATGACAACCATACATCTGTCTGCTCTGCGTTGTGCCGGAGTTCGACGACGACGACAACAACAACAACAACAACAACAACAACAGCAACAACAAGGGTACTAAAGCTGCAGCACTAAGAAGGCAGGTGAACAAGATACGTCGGCTAATCGACAAAGTCTTCCAGCCCATGTGGTTCTGGGTTCACTCTCATTGGGTGGAACCTTGGGTAAGCATCTTTTATTATAGACTCAGACCTACTAAGGCCTTGTGAGTGGATTTAATAGAGGGAAAGCAGAGAGAAGGCCCTCGTATATGTATATATAGGTATATATAGTTGGAATTTACAAAAAACAAAACAAACGACGATGACGAGTGTGTAAACAACAAACAGATGTATTAGTTTAACGCTCGGAAGGTGAGAAAGTCTTTTTCGTTTCGAGCTGACGCTCTTCGACAGAAAGGAACACACAAATAAGCAGAGAGAGAAAATTTATACATATATATATATATATATATATAATAAATAATTCCCAAAATGTTTTTAATTTCTTGTTTTGATATATATATATATA
>NC_068985.1:5606102-5607281 GCF_001194135.2 Octopus bimaculoides
AAAAAAAAAAAAAAAAAAAAAATTAAGAAACCGATAAAATGAATATCGGGCTTAACAAAAAGTAATTACGTGAATTTGTTCGACTAAAACATCTTGAAGACCGTGCCCCAGCATGGCCACAGTCTAATAACTTCAAAAAGTAAGGTATAAAAGAAAAACAACAAAACAATAAATATCAACCTATTGTAATGGAAGACAGTAGAAGCTGATAGTTAATCAAAGATATCGTGGCATTCCGTCGGTTGTGACGACGAAGGTTCCAGTTGATCCGATCAACGGAACAGCCTGCTCGTGAAATTATCGTGTAAGTGGCTGAGCACTCCACTTAATGTACTTCTTGGGGAGACTCAGTGTGACACAGAGTGTGACAAGGCTGGTCCTTTGAAATACAGGTACAAGAGAAAAAGGAAGATAGATTGAGAGAAAATTGTGGAGAAAGCGTACAGCAGGGTTCGCCAGCACCAACTGCCAGAGCCTCGTGGAGATTTAGGTGATTTCGCTCAATAAACACTCACAACGCTTGGTGTTGATATCGAAACTGCTATCCTACGACCGCGAGTCCGCTGCCCTAACCATTGGGCCATTGCACCTCCACATCAAAGATATACAAAGAGACGACATGATCATTTCAATGTATTTTGGGTGATCGGAGCAGGAGTGGAGTTAAATACCGGCAAAAACAAATCATTGCAAAAGAAGAATGTACAAAGACTATTATGTGTCAAAGATTCGAGGCAACAGAAAGTATGATTACGTCCTGTCACTCAAAGATTTTAAGAAATGATATGTTCGTGGACTTAAATAGCTAGCCATTGTCTGGAATTATAACAGCTATTGTCTATTAATTGTAAGAAAACAAAGAACATTGTAGAAAATTAATTCTAAATATAACAAATACTCAGAAAAATAGAAATAAACAAAGAAATTATTGTAAAACCTGAATGACAACAACAAATATAAATTGGTTGCGAAGGAGAGACAATCCACTGGAGTAGAAGATCATGTTGATTGATATTACAAAAAAAAAAAGAGAAACCGAACGAAGAACGTATAATAAAAATGAAATCGGAAGAACTTAAAGAACTTCTTAAAGACATGGGCCGGTAAAGAATAACATCTGGCGTTGTTCCGAAATATTCCGGACAATGTAACTGTACGTATATATATATATATATATAT
>NC_068985.1:5608210-5615454 GCF_001194135.2 Octopus bimaculoides
CAACACTATAGAATCTGAAAGAAATTTAGTCGGAAAACGATTGGCATAAAAGTTTCAGAGAATTACAATTTCATTACATTGATGGAAGCAGTTGTGTTGGCAATCCGAAAAAGAAAAGTCTATTTGCCAGACAGTATGCTCAACTAGTCAAAGAGAATGAATATATCTCCTGTTAGTTGTACAAAATCATTTGAACGTTTATTTAAATCAGATTGAGAGGGGGAAGGAGAAAGAAAGAAAAAGAATGAAGGAAACATAAGGAACTCGAAATAGCGATATCTCATAAAAACTGGAAGACTACAAGAGTGGGGAAAAACAATACCCGATAATATTAAGTGTATTAAGAATTATAGAAAGAGATGCAGAGAAATATGCAACAAATTACCAAAAACTGTGCATCATATTGCAAAACAGCTTAAGTTAAAGTGCAGGAAATAAAAAAAAATATAAAAAATAAACTAAAAGTACCAAAAAAGATAATAATGGAAATGTTGAAGATAGAAAACTACTAAAAAGGATAACAAGATGGTGATGATGATGGTGATGCTAATAATATTGGCCCAAGGCCAGCAATTTTTGTTGGGAGGGTGGATATCGATTATTTCAAATCCAATGTTTGATCGATATTTATTCGATATTTATTCTATCGTCGCCGAAAGAGTGAAAAGAAAAGTCGACCGATGTGGAATTTGAATTCAGAATATATCATAACGGAAGAAATACCCTTAAGCATTTTGTCCGACGCCCTGGCGGTTCAGCCAGCTGCACGTCCTGGTTAATTCTCTCTACCATGAGTGAGAGACAAGAAATCCTTGGGTAGGGTTCACCCTATTATATCCATACAAGTACTTGCCTGGTCATCTGTTTGATCGACCCAAGAGGAACGGAAGACAAAGTTGACATCGACAGGTTTTGAAGCCAGAATTAAAAATCAGAAGAAAGGTTAGACTGCGATTTGTCTGTTCTGTCGATTCTTCCATCCACCTCCCGATAAGGATAATGATGATAATAATAGTAATAATAATAATAATGATAATAATAATAATAATAATAATAATAATAATAATAATGATAATAATAATAATAATAAAAGGTTTAGTTTCGTAAAGAAATGTAACACAGAAACTGTCTATATGAAGGAAAGAAAGTATAAAGTGAAAAACGAACCTAACTGGAAACAAATTTTAGATATGGTTAAAAAGAAAAAAAAAGAGCAAACGAAACAAAGGAGAAATTCGAAATGGAATTCCAAAATATATCGAAGAAAAATTATAAGAAAGATCGCTTCAT
The DNA here is from genome assembly GCF_001194135.2 of Octopus bimaculoides. Lineage (NCBI taxonomy): Eukaryota > Metazoa > Mollusca > Cephalopoda > Octopoda > Octopodidae > Octopus > Octopus bimaculoides. The sequence continues at coordinate 5,609,501 of NC_068985.1, forward strand.
GGCCGTAAGGCTCTAATGAGAGGAAATAAGCCAAAATGAAAGCCAATAATAGCTATAAAGCTCTCGGCTAAAATCGGAAACAGATATCTGTTTTTAGCTGTGCACCACCAATACCACGTCTCAAATAATTTAAAATTATAAAGAACTAAAATATTAACGTCAAGTGCAAACTGAACAAATGGGACGAAGGGCAGAGTCGATCAAGAGAATCGTTTGAGCGTCGAGTAAACGCTTTGTTGCGGTATTTTTCATCGATTCCTCGTGTTCTAAGTTTGCGATTAAGTCAAGACATTCCATCCATGACGGTGTAGAAAAATAAAATCCTTGTCAAGAACTGGCGATGATCCTTAGTATCGGTTCTACTTATGTCTCCCTCAGAATCAGCTGTGTTGCATGGACAAAATCATTTTAAGGAACATTTCACTGTTTAGTTTTCGTTCACTTTATTTTATCGCAGACACGTATTTCATTATCAAGACTCTGTGATTGTTTATATTATTTACATTTGACGGATATTTGTCCTCATCTTGTTAACACAATGTTTCATCTGATATACCCTCCTGCCTTCGTTAGGTGTCTTGGGGAAATTTCGAACCTGGGTTCCCATTCCTAAGGTATTTTTCAATGTTGTCGTTGTTATTATTATCATTATTATTGCCCTAGAATCAAACTCGGAATCATGAGGTTAGTAGCCCGCGCTCTTAACCCCAGATGCCCGTGGGCAATTTTGAAGTGAATTTTAGGGCTTATAAATCTAATATTTGCCTATCGTTCCTTAATACCGGTTCCCATATGCTATTCACATCTGCGCTCGGTCTGCTTAGGAGGTTGTTGTGTCCTAGCATATGTGCTGCTTTTAGTTTTCGTATTTTCCAGTGGTGTTCTCTCTCTATTATTTAATGTCTGTCAAATGTAAATAATGTAAATAATGTACATAATTCCTCATTTCTTAAATATAGAACAAGACACTGATAGGTTATGATGCATCATGATCATGATCATGAACATATGATTTCTTTCTGATTTAGGAACGGTTTCGAGGGAGGTGGTGCCAATCGATAACATCGACCTCTCTTCTTGACTCCATCATATCAACCTCGGAGGAATGAAAAGCAAAGTCGACCTCTGCAGGATTTGAACACAGAACGTAAAGAATACAAAGAACTATCGCAAGACGCTTTAACCACTTATTCATCATTAACGCATCGGACGAAATGCTTTGCGGTATATTTTCCGGCTTTTACTTTCTGCCTTCAAATTCCACCGAGGTCGACATTGCTTTAACGAAATAAGTACCGGCTGAATATTGGGGTTGATGTAATTACCTCGCCCCCTTTCCTCCAAATTTCAAACGTTGGGCCTATAGAAGAAAGAATTATTATTATTATTATTATTATTATTATTATTATTATTATTATTATTATTATTATTCTGAGAGACTCGGATAGTTCTTAATTACTGGTTATTCTTTGCTTGAAATTAGGCAATAAGAAATCACCAAAGGTTTCAAGTAGTGCCTTTTCTTGTGACTCAAAGAGACAATACTCTCCTTAGAATGCGAGCTGTACACAATAAGGCTGTCTTCTGCATCACCTCAGCTTCAATATTTTTACTACGTTTTTCAAAGCTGTTGGAAACTGCTCCGAATGCTCCAGTTACCACCAGTATCACCATTACTTTCTTCATGACCCATAACTTTCCTTTCTCTCCTCCGCAGTGGCTGATATTTCTCACATTTTTCTATTTCCTTACATTTCCCCCACGAATCGCCTGGTATTGCAACGTCTATTATATCCACTACTTTTCCATCTTTATGGATGATCACAATATCTGGCTGTCTCACCTCTATGACTTGGACGCACTGAATGTTAAAAGCCCAGAGTATTTTGTAATGTTCGTTTTCCATTAACTCCCTTTGGCTTGTGTTCATACCATTGTTTAGCTCTCTAGGTTTGCTTTACCACACAACAGCCAGTGGACATATCTGTCCACATACTTCTCCAGTGGCTCTCCAAAACTGACCATGCAGAGGATTCTCTTCAATCTGTCTGTCGTGCTCTCTTTGTATTTCATTCTTGCCCTTTTCTCCTATCATGCGCTTCATCACCTGTTCTTTATTAACTGTCTTTAATAGTTTTTCTGTGCTGCTCTGTATCTGCTCTACTAGACATTTTCCACAAGCCACACAGGCCGTACTTTCCACTCTCACCTACCATTCAATTATATAATACAGGCAATAGAAATCTCTTCCTGCGCTGCCCAGCGTTTCAGGGAAATCTGTATCCAGACTATTTCTCAGTAAGAGTAGCCATCTTGTAACAATCCTCATTCAACGAGTTACTCAATATCTGAAGCTGATTCGCAACAGCCTAAACGGACGTTGAATCAGCTGGTAACATGCACTGGCCTTAATCTTTGTGGACTTATCGTTCTCAGGAACGAGTTACAAAGCTAACTATTAACGATGACAACTGCACAGTGGAGGGAAAGTGTAACCATAGCACTGACTGGGTTACGTATCGCTGAAAATTTTAGATCGAGATACTCAGCCAAAACATTCCCGCTAGGAACAAGCGAGAGCAATATAATAAGGAATAAATGAATTACCAATCGAATGCGAAGGAACTGAAAAGAAAGAATTATCAACATTGTTGTTCGTCTGCACCCTTTTAACTAAAGAAGAAAACTTGTTTACAAATATGACGGTAGTGGTGGGGTTTCATCCCTTGGAAACAATGTAACTATGGTAACAGAAAAGTGATGGTGTAAACATTCATAAGAGACGGTTAGAAAGAATGAAGAAAACTTACGTAACTATGCCAATCCATGAGGACATGGATGTCAAGGTTAATCCATCGGATATTGATGTGGAGATCACCAGAAAAGGAAGTTGTGTCCGTTTATCAATTTATCAGTAGCAACGGGCAACAATTTATCTAAATGAAACAGGAAAAGAAAAATATAATAATAATGATAATGATGATAATAATAATAATAATAATAATAATAATAATAATAATAATAATAATAATAATAATAATAATAATAATAATAATAATAATAATAATAATAATAATAATAATAATAATAATAATAATAATAATGATAATAATCAGAATGGTGTTAAGTTGAAATTTAAAAATATCTCTACATTTATTCGATTGTTAAGAACATTTTTTTACGGGGATATGGTTTTTTTTTTCATGCCATTTGTGAAAATCAAGCATTTTTGGGGGAATTAATAATTAAATGGTTACAAACTTTTGACGACTGAAATTTGCATAAAACAAATTTAGCTAATCAGATCGCTTCTGTCCCGTTCTGAGAACCATGCACACAACAGTGTAACCTCATTCTAGTAAACCTCGTTCTTTGTTTATCGTTTGTTTTCGAGAATCGATATTATGAAAATCACAACTTGTGATCATGAAACAAAATCATGAAAGATGCAAACACTTATGGAATGGCCTGGATCTCCGTCAGTTGCGACAACGAGGTGTTCCAGTCGAAATCGACATAACTGCAAGTGAAATTAACGTATAAGTGGTTGAGCATTCCACAGACACGTGTACCCTTAACGCAGGTCTCAGGAAGATTCAGCGTGATAGAGAATGTGACAAGGCTGGGCCTTTGAATTACAGGTACAGCACATTTTGCCAGCTGAGTGAAGAAACGAGTAATAAAGAATCTTGCTGCTAGTAATCGAACTCACGACCTTAAAATCGTGAGTCGAATATCCTAACCACAAAGCGAGGTGCCTTTTCATTAAAGAATAAAAGAAAAGGACGGCAAAACGTAATTGTTACCCTGACCCCTACTCCTAAACTTAACTCTAATAATAAACTGTAAACTTCATATTAAACCCTAAATCCAAACCTACGCTAACTCTATTCCTAAACCCTAAACATATCCCTAACTTTGAACCTTAATAAAATCCTGACCCTCATTTCAACTGTTTTCCATGGGAATCTATACAAAGGACATATTAACTGCGATCATCTGCTGAGAAGGGTAGATGTATTGGTCACAATTAGTTTCTCAACAATTGAGGGCACTTCCGTAATTCGGAGAGAAAATAAATCTGATTGGCTAAAAATACAAAAAAAATTGCATTCGTTAAACGTTCGTTAATTTTTTTTTTTGTTATTAATTTCTCTCAAAACTCTGGTGATTTTCGTAAATTGCCTCGGAAAATTACATCGTGTGGAAACGTTCAATACAGTATGTCAAATCGGAAAGATTCAATCTCTACAATGCTAGGATCACTGAAGATGCTTCATAAGAGATGCATGTATATATATATTTATATATCTTTGCACATACATATATATGTACATATATATACATTTACATATATATACACACATATACATACTCATATAGATGCATACATACATATATGTGTGTGTGTGTGTGTGTGTGTGTGCGCGCATAAAACCAATAGCCCAGGAATTACACACACCGACGACATAAAAAATGGCACAACTGCTTACTACACATATATTACATCAATGATTTTCAATACAATAAATAAAAAACACCAAACAAACAAACAAAAACAAAAACAAGTCAAAACGAAATAGTGCACGTTATCGATGCGTTGAGGATAGAGGGGGCTAGCATCGGGAAAGCACACGATCGAGAAATAAAAATAAAAAGTCCCTGAAGAAAATAGCTATAATGATCCTAATAATGATAATAATAATAATAATAATAATGATAATGATAATAATAATAATAATAATAATAATAATAATAATAATAACGATAATAATAATAATAATAATAATAATAATAATAATAATACCAATAATAATAATAATAGCAATAATAATAATGATGATAATAATAATAATAATAATAATAATAATAATAATAATAATGATAATAATAATAATAATAATAATAATAATAAAAATAAAAATAATAATAATAAAATTAATAATGATAATAATAATGGTAATAATGATAATAATGTTGAGGATGTTGAGGTTGATGTTGAGGATGATGACGATGAGGTGGAAGAGGAGGAGGGGTGGGAAGAAGACGATGATTATGATGATGATGATGACGATGTTGGTGGTAATGATGATGACGATGATGATGATGATGGTGAGGATCATAATGATGATGATCTTGATGATGATGATGATGAGGAGGAGGATGAGGATGATGATCCTTTCTACTACAGGCCCATATTTGTTATCTAATTTGACAGATGACCTTTCGCTAATAGAATTTCTGAATTTACGACTAATGAAAATCCGAAGAAGAAATGGAAAGAAAAGCATCCGAAAATAATATAAAAAAAACAAACAAACAAATATGCAGTGATCGATATCAGTTGTATAATGTATTGGAAAGTTCGATATTTCTATTCCACGCTGTACCATATATACCGAAAGATAGCTTAACTCTTCAACCTACATTTTCCAATAAATATTACTTGCAATCGATTTCCCTTCGACAATTCTATGTTCCCGAATTTCCCAGTTTCCCAATTTAGCGTTTCAAAGTTTCTGGTTATAGGTCCGCGAGCAATATGTGTGCGCGCGAGTGTGCGTATGTTTGTCCCTGTGTGTACGTGTGTTGAGACACGTATGTATATGCACATAAATACATGCGTACATATATACGTGTATACATGTTTATCTACTTCCAATAGATATGTATATACACACAGACAGACATAGACACAATAAAGACACGCACACATATACATGTGTAAGCCTGCAGATATTGTAAGCCTGCAGAATGATCTAAATGCAATATATGAGTGGGCAGAGCAAAATAATATGCAGTTCAATGCAAAAAAATTTCAAGTACTGCGCTACAAGACCACAAGTACCTCCCAACTGGCATACACAGGGCCTGGAGGTACTGCAATCCCAGAACCACAAACAGTGAGAGATCTGGGCATCAACATGTGTAGTGATGCATCATTTCACATGCAC
>NC_068985.1:5615709-5618087 GCF_001194135.2 Octopus bimaculoides
CTCAGCTCTACAATGCCCGGCCAAAACATTTGAGAGACATGCAAGACATGGATGCGGAGGTCTTCAAGACAAAACTTGACGCTTTCCTCTCCACGATACCAGACGAACTAATGGCTCGTAATGAGACGCAGTTTAGGGCAGCTGTGTCAAATTCTCTTATACACCAGATGTGCCATCAAAACTCTTGATTGGACCATGTCAGGTGGGGGAGAAGAGCCATGCAAGGAACGTGAAAATCACGGTGGTGCACCAGCATGACCGCAGCCACTTGGCTGAAACACATAAATAAAAAAAAAAAAATATGTACATACATACATTTATATATACAAGGATAATATAACATATATGTGTCTGTGTGTTTGTCTGTGTAATGATAATATATCACAAGGATGGAGGACAACAGGCTTTAATGGCTGGTCACAACATTTGTTTCTGCACCGTAGCCAGCTTTAAGTTTCTAAGTCTATACTCAAAGACAATTATAGAACATATTTTATGACTATTGTATAGATGAACGCTGCTCAGCAACAGCCGTGGGTGGGCGCTTCATCAGCCCAGAATGCGATTAATTCCACTTGGACACTACTGAATACACTTATATCCAACAGATATACAGACACAGATACACACTCACACACACACACACACACACACACAGATCCACACACGCACACACACACACACACACAAACTCACTCATACGCACACGCGTTGTGACATCATGGAACAGTGGATAAAGCTGATTTTGAAGAGAAGTTAAAGATTTATTCCTCGGAATATATATATAGATATGTGTGTGTGTGTGTGTGTGAGTGCGGTTGTGAATGTGTGAATGCGTGCACGAGCTTCTGTGTAGGTGTCTTGATGCGTGGCTCACTTATCTTTTAAATATGTGTATGTATACATATTTATGTGTATATATACATATATGTATGTATATGTGTACAGGTACACACACAGATACAAACGCACACACAAACACACACACAGTCACATGCACTCACTCACACTCACACAAACACACACAGTCACACATACACTCACACAAACACACACACAGATACACACACAGACACACACACAGACACACACTCATACACACACATTCACACACACATTCACACAAACACAGACACACACATGCTCACACACACATAAACGCACACAAACACACACACTCACACGCTCCCACACACACTCACACGCTCCCGCACACACGCACACACACACAGAAACACACTCACACAAACACAGACACACAGACACACACTCACACACACACACTAATACACACACAGACACACACAAGGTTTAGTGTTAACTATGGGGAAAACAGCTCTCAGTACAATCATAGAGATCAATAATCGATCAATAATGTATTCTAATTTTGCCACGTTTGTTTCTTCCTTCTCTGAAGTTCCTCTGAAGGAGCAGAGAATCTTCAACATCTATTGGTAGAACTCAAAGTACCAAGAAACTGGCTCGACCAGAATAAAATGTATGTATGTATGCATGTATGTATGTATGTATGTATGTATGTATGTATGTGTGTATGTCATCATTCAGTTTATTTCAAGATGTCTTGCCAATAGAGAAAGAACCGGTCTCTAAGCTAGATCCAAGGCTCATTCATTGGAATTGCAACATCACCAACAGGGTATTTTTGTTTGTATATATGCATCTGTTTATGTATGTGCAGTTTTGCATGTTTTATGTATGTATTCTCAATTATTATAAATCTTCCCCTGAGTAGGGAACCGGTTTCCAACAAAGAAACAAGACTCCATCTTTGGGATGTAGTTAACACAGGCAAATTCACATTTGGAACTTGAGAAAAGTCTTGCATATTTTTATTGTTCCACTTACAGATTGCACTTGTAATGTACGAATCAACCGGTCGATTTCTCTTTCTGTAAATCCCAGTTTATTCAGATTCTCCTAGAAGCATTTACTAACAAAACCTAATGCTCCAATTATTGTTGGTATGAATATGAATTCATAGTCTGGATAAAGAAGCTGGAGGTTTCGAAGCAGTTGTCCATAAATATCCTCGTTTCTTTTCCTTTCAAAGAGATATTTATATCAGCAGGGCAGCTAACCTCTATGACGGCACATACCTTTGCTTCTCTGTCCCAAACAACAATTTCGACCCTGTTACGCTTACGTTTGACAGAAGTTTTGATGTATGTATGTGTGTGTGTGTATCTATCTATCTATCTATCTATCTATCTATCTACCTACCTACCTAACTAACTAACTCTTGTGTTTATAATACATTTGATCTTTATAGGTATCATTAAAGACAAATCTCCTTCGTTTTGCACGATTCTAATTGGCACAGTGACTAACAGACGAATGTTCCGCATAACCTGAAGAAC
>NC_068985.1:5621078-5621360 GCF_001194135.2 Octopus bimaculoides
TCATCAACAAGAGACAAACTGTCCAACAAATACCATAAGAAAATTATAATCACTTTTACTGTTAATGTTTATGCTGCTGCTGCTTTTGCTGTTGTTATTATTATTATTAATATTATTATTGTTGTTGTTGTTGTTACTACGTTCGTTCACTCAGCATTTCGCTGTTGATGTCCCGGTATGGGATTGCTGGATATCAAACAGCATCTCGTAGCCTATCACTACTACCTCGCGCCTGTTTTATAGTCCTTGCTATGCTAAGGACTATACGAGCAATTAGTAGTA
>NC_068985.1:5621370-5622208 GCF_001194135.2 Octopus bimaculoides
ATATATTTATATATATATATATATATTTCATATAATATAATATAATGTAATATAATATAATATAATATAATATAATACGTGACAATTAATCGGTTGCCATAATAAAACTCTGAGTTTCGGATGTCGTGGCGGAAATCTGCTCCGGCATCTCGTCAGTTATTAAGGCAAACGAAAATGCTATATATACTCGTACAGAGCTCTCAATAGATAAGGACTGATTTTATTTTATAAAATAGCTCTTTTAAGAGTTCTTAACCAATGAAATTGCCAATAAATTTTTTGTTATATTTCAAAATATTTCATATTTTTGAAACACCATAATTCTTGCTAATGTTATCTCGCCACAAACATCAAATGGAACCATGGAAACGTTTAGAAAGAAAAATTCTAATTCAAATAATTTCAATTATTTAGAGAATAAATTATCTGAGGCTTTTTGATATAAAGGAAATTCTACTTCTCGGTCAAAACGTTTGAAACGTAAATGAAATTGTATTTTTGTTTATTGGTATTTCTTGTCCACAACAATCAGCGATGCAGTCGAATGAGTTATGTGCGATATTTATATCGTTATATATCGTTGCCTGTGATCTTCTGTTCAAATACCACGGGGAGCAGGTTTTTACCTTTCATGTCCGTCACATCGACAGAAATCAATACTGACATGAAAATGTCGCTCAATGAGTTGATGATGCTCGTACTCATCAACAAGAGACAAACTGTCCAACAAATACCATAAGAAAATTATAATCACTTTTACTGTTAATGTTTATGCTGCTGCTGCTTTTGCTGTTGTTATTATTATTATTAATATTATTATTGTTGTTGTTGTTGTTAC
>NC_068985.1:5622494-5625192 GCF_001194135.2 Octopus bimaculoides
AGCAGCAGCAGCAGCAGTAGTAGTAGTAGTAGTAGTAGTAGTAGTAGTAGTAGTGGTGGTGGTAGTGGTGGTGGTGGTGGTGATGATGATGGTGATGACGATAATGGATTCTCTCGTCGAAGGCGACGTATAAGCGTTCATCTTTTTCACAACTGTTTTGCTTATATCAATGCGTGGTAAATACCTCGAAGGGAAAGACAAGATCAACACGTGGAGGTGGCTCAGAAAAAGTGATTTGAATGGATACATTCAGGCATTGATAGTCAGCATCCAGAGAACTAATTACACCAAGTTCCAAATAGATAAGCGCAATGAATGACCCCTCTGTAGGATGTATGGCGGCAAAAACGAAACAATGTCACATATTCTTTTCTACTCTAGGCACAAGGCCCGAAATTTTTTTGGTGGGGTGCGGGTGGGGTGCAGTCGATGAGATCAACTCCAGTATGCAACTGGTACTTAATTTATCGACCTCCAAAAGGATGAACGACAAAGTCAATCTCTGCGGAATTTCGAGCCTACGCTCTTCAACAGAAAGGAACACAGAAATAACCAAAGAGAGAGAGAGAGGGAGAGAGAGAGAGAGAGAGAGAGAGAGAGAGAGAGAGAGAGAGAGAGGGGGGAGAAAAGAAAGGGCTTAGTGGCTAGCGAAAAATCGTGACGACGGCAGTTTTATTTCTGTTTCTGTCTACCGGAAGCTCGTGGTTGGGAAGTAAAACTTTTTGCCATATAACAACGCCTGCACCTAGCAGTTTATTTTTGTAGCGATTTTTCACTGTACTTCTATGTACGATTCTGTGTGCCTCGAATATGCACAGGGTTTGTTTTGATGGTGCGATTTCTTTTGCATCGAAAGTATTCTACATTATATGTTTGCCCTTTCTCTTTGTGCCTCTTTCCTTGTGTGCATCTATCCGTAAGTCCTGATGTTTTAGATAAGTATTTACAGGTTTTTTACAATAATTCTGACAACACTTACAATTGCAGCGGATGATTGTGTGTCCTATCTCCACTTTCAGGATATCAACGTTTCTTCATCTTTGCACTTGAATAATTTCTCCATTTCTTTAAAAAACACAATATCCTCTGTGCAGACTAACATTTCGATTACGAGGTAATTTCTCTCTAGGGTGATTTGCTTTTAACGGTCAGTCCTGTTCGATTGACACAATCCACATCATGGTCGTTTGCCATTCTCTGTAAACGCATTGCTAGGTCTGTCAAACGTTATTGAGAGTTACGCTGTAATGTGTTTATCTTATGTAGGATTTTTGTTTCCCTATCAGCGTAGAATTGTCTTTGACTTTGTTTTCGAATTTTCCAGGTCATTCTTTTAAAATTTCTTAACGGAGTTGCTGTCATCTGAGCTTGAACGATTGTATTTTAGGCTAAGCAAGTTCGTCTGATTACTGCATTACCCGAGCAGCAGACATGTGATAGCTCACAAATAACTCCTGCATTTCGGCGCACACATACACACACAGGCGGCGAGCTGGCAGAAACGTTAGCACGCCGGGCGAAATGCTTAGCGGTATTTCGTCTGCCGCTACGTTCTGAGTTCAAATTCCGCCGAGGTCGACTTTGCCTTTCATCCTTTCGGGGTCGATCAAATAAGTACCAGTTACGCACTGGGGTTGGTATAATCGACTTAATCCGTTTTGTCTGTCCTTGTTTGTCCCCTCTGTGTGTAGTCCCTTGTGGGTAGTAAAGAAATAACACATACACACACAGACACTTACCACACGCTCGCACAGACACAAACACACAGAGAGACACATACCGCACGCATGCACACAAACACAGACACACACACACACACACACACACACACACACACATGCTTTATTTAAAAGCAGCAGAAATATAACAAAAGCTGTTACTCAGAGTTTCATCTTCCCGACGTTCTGCTTCAGTGTAACGAAGAACGCTTTATAAGGTGCAGAACGTTTGGGCGACATCGTAGGGCTTGAACTAAATCCATAATTTTACACACAAATGCAGGACAACACAAGACACTCACCATCCGAGTTTCCTTTCCCATACAGTATCTGCCATTCTTTGTTTACTCATCTACGGTACACTACGTTTTTTTTTATGTATTTTAATTAATGTGTTATACAGTGCAGTACTGCACTGTATTTTCATCAATTAGTTTATACATTTTCAGGCGTGAAAATGTTTATTTAACCACAGAAATATTTAAAATCTAAAAAGATATAAATACCTATTGGCCGCAGAAACCCGCGATATACTGAGGAGTCCGCGATATAAATATACATATGTTAACCAGGAAAATCCGCGATGTACTGAAGGAGCGATAGGTGAACCGTGATATGGCGAGTGATTACCGTACAAATATGTATGCGTGTGTATGTGTATACTTATGCACACGCGCACACATACGTTTATCTAGCTATATATATTTTTTCTTTTTTTTCTTTTACTTGTTTCAGTTATTTGACTGTGGCCATGCTGGAGCACCGCCTTTAGTCGAGCAAATCGACCCCCAGGACTTATTCTTTGTAAGCCTAGTACTTATTCTATCGGTCTCTTTTGCCGAACCGCTAAGTTAAGGGGACATAAACACACCAGCATCGGTTCTCAAGCGATGTTGGGGGGGACAAACACACACACACACACAATATATATATACATATATACGACGGGCTTCTTTCAGTTTCCATCGACCAAATCCACT
>NC_068985.1:5625202-5626430 GCF_001194135.2 Octopus bimaculoides
ATCCACTCACAAGGCTTTGGTCGGCCCGAGGCTATAGTAGGAGACACTTGCCCAAAATGCCACGCAGTGGGACTGAACCCGGAAACCATGTGGTTGGCAAGCAAGCTACTTACCACACAGCCACTCCTATATATATATGTGATGGGCTTCTTTCAGTTTCCGTCTACCAAATCCACTCACAAGGCTTTGGTCGGCCCGAGGCTATAGTAGAAGACACTTGCCCAAGGTACTACGCAGTGGGACTGAACCCAGAACCATGTGGCTGGTAAGCAATTTTCTTACCACACAGCCACTCTTGCAGTTAATGTCTTTTCATCTATGGCCACACGCACATAATTTCACTTGGCTTGGCCATTTATCACTTAACATCAATTTTCTCCGAAGGAGCAAGAATTATTTGCGAGGTGTTAAACTGTTATTAAAAGATGTGTCATTTTAATCACCTCACTGAACTATGAAAAGAAATAAATTGTGACCCACATTTTAACGAAGACATGTACAAAGAGAATTTTAAAAATCAATCTTTTCTCTAAATAAAAGCATGCCATCTATAAACCACCGATGCTTTCTACTGAATAATCATCCTTGTTAGTGGACAAAGCGATCAGCAGTGCTATAGAAAATTCTAGTGGAAATTTTTATTAATCTCCGTGTTATTGAGAAAATATAAAGTCAATGGTAGTTGTCTGTACTTTCCGAGCTCTGCGACCGCCACTACCAATTCTTAACCTCGTAATTTAAAGTTTGAAATAGGAAAAAAAGTAAATAAAACAGAAATAAAACAGAAATATAATGAAAATAGCATTAAATTAAATAGGGAGTGTATAGATCGGAGGGAAATAACGAAATATTGAATTTAGTTCAGCTTGAAATGTAGCAGCAGAATCTATAGTTATCGATCTTGTTCATCGCTTGTTGGGAACAAGGACTCACCTAATTTGAATCAGGGCGTGTTTTTCTGTGTTTTATTTCATTTTATGTAATTTGTCGTTTTTATTTTGTCGTTCTTTGGTTGTTTTTGACTTTTGTTTATAACTCATTGATCTGAGTGGACTAATTCATTGATCATAGAAAGAATTGATCGTTATATTTAGGATTCTGACACAATAAGCATCGTTAGTAGAAGTTTAGAAAAACAAAACCGAAGAAAAACAGAAATGATTCTCAACTGTATTGCAGAGGAAAGGTCATGAAAATAAACGCTGTCCTCCTCCTGTCCCTTTCGCCG
>NC_068985.1:5627443-5632514 GCF_001194135.2 Octopus bimaculoides
AAGAATGTGATTCATAGACACAGGTCATGATTTAGACCGGATTGTTAAGGCAGCGAGTTAGCAGAATCGTTAGCATGCTTGAAAAAAATAATTTCTTGCGGTATTTCGTCCATCTTTTCGTTTTGAGTTCAGATTCCACTGACGTCGAGTTTGCCTTTCATCCTTTCTGGGTCGATGAAAAAAGTACCAATTGAGTATTGGGGTAAATATAATCAACTGACCTACTCCCACGAAATTGCTGGCCTTGTACTATAATTTAAAATCATTATTTAGTGAAGATTATTTAACCGGCAGAATTGTTAGCGGGACGGGTGGAATGCTTAGCGACGTTTCTTTATGTTCTGAGTTCATGTGCCGTCAAGGCCAACTTTGCCTCTCATGCTTCCGGGGGTCGATAAAATAAAGTGACAGTCAAGCATTTGCGTTCATGTTATCGACTGGCTCTTACACCTCCAAACTGCTGGCCTTGTGCCAAACTCAGAAAGACTTATTCTGCGTGAGCTGCAATTGTCGCGGTAAATATAGCAATGCAAATAGAACCGAGTTCAATTCTTCCCTCAAAAGAATAATAGATCTTTAGGGGACTGACGATTCAGTCTGGTATTAGCTGTCAGTCTTAGAGTGTGATTACGTTCTCAAGTGCAGGCTTTATTCGGAGTGGAGTGTTACTTTCTTGTGAAAGCAATGTAATGTAGATTCTACAAAATATAAATAACAGCAACAGAGCATCAATTTGCTAAGCAGCAAAATATTCCTCAAATCTTACCTTAATCTTTTAAAAGCAAAAAATAGATAAGAATAAAATGGCGCACATGGCACGACATCAGGGTCGGATTAAGACTCATAGATTCTCAAAGAACTTGGCATATCTTAGTGACCCATATTTTTAAATAAATGTAAACAAAAATAAGCAGTAAAATAAATGTTTACTTTTCAGCACGGAACAAAAGTAACGGAAGGATAGAAAATGATGTCTCGTTTTGTATACTCTTTTATTCTTTTACTTGTTTCAGTAATTTGACTGCGGCCATGCTGGAGCACCGCCTTTAGTCGAAGAAATCGACCCCCGGACTTATTCTTTGTAAGCCTAGTACTTATTCTATCGGTCTCTTTCGCCGAACCGCTAAGTTACGGGGAGGTAAACACACCAGTATCAATTGTCAAGCGATGTTGGGGGACAAACACAGACACACAAACACACACACACACACACACACACACACACACACACACACACACACACACACACACACACATACATATATATATATATATATATACATATATATGACGGGCTTCTTTCAGTTACCGTCTATCAAATCCACTCACAAGGCTTTGGTTGGGCCGAGGCTACAATAGAAGACACTTGCTCAAGGTGCCACGCAGTGGGACTGAACCCGGAACTATGTGGTTGGTAAGCAAGCTACTTACTGCACAGCCACTCCTGCGCCTATACTTCACATTTTTTTATATTTGGAAAGTTTTCTCCTACTTCCTTTAATTACAAAGATTTTGATCAAAATTTCACTATGAAGCCTTCGAAATTATATTTCCGATTATATAAACCACTTCGAATATTATTTTAGCAAGTTTAGAGTGATTTATTTTTTGCCGTAAACTATTTACCATTTACCTCGATGTTCTACGCATGTATTTATGTTACTTAATGATTAATCCAGCACTGCACTATTATGAATCGTAAGCAACAGTTTGGAAAAGAAAAAGAGAAAACAGGAATGGTGTGATCTTGACCTGAAATCGAGAAATGCCATAACAATTCTGTGATTTAACTCGACCTTTCCTCCTACCACTAAAGCTGTGCTGACCTGATATTTTGTTACTGTTAAAAGGCGAGTAGGTCGGTGGAAAGTCTATAAAGTTCAAGTAGATGAGTTACATGCAAATATAATGAGACAGCTGCGACAGATTATGCATAACACTCAGCTTGGCAAAGAACAGCAATAAGGGGCTCCTACGGCGTGTTTGTGTGCCTTCTATGATGGAACATCCTCATTGATAGAAACTTATGCTGGCTGGGTCGCATACAGAGGATGGACAACAATAGATGACTCGCACAACTTCTTTACTCCCAAGTATGCAAGGGGGATAAAAACCATGGAAGAACCTAGTCTAAGATTCAAAGATACTGCAACAAAGCGATTATGAAGTAGAAAGGAATTGGTCATGACAAATAGCAAACCCAAGCGAAAAACCGAGCAGTATGGAAAATAATTACCAAGTTATGCCAAAGCAGCCATAAACAGAGTCGTGACGACTGGTTGCAGATAATTGGTCAGTAGAAACAATAAAACATTAGAAAAATACATTATTTACATTATTTACATTTGACGGATATTTGTCCTCATCTTATAAGAAATATTAATATTTCTAAATCTCTCTAAAGGAGACTACGGCAGCTGTACTGGATATTAATAGTTACCGCCAAGCCAACATGGCAGTCCAGGAAAATAGAACGAAGGCTGCCGTTGATTAGCTCCAAGAGGCCATCATCTCCAGCTAGCTATGTGACACACGAACCTGTGTCCATTATAACCTACGAACAGGAGAGGTCAGCGGCTTCTCCTTGCTGGTTTGGCATCTACATTGATAAGGGGCAAATACCTTGAAACTAGTCTGTTGATGCCAGACCAGCAAGGGGAAGTGACTGAAATCCCAAAGAAACCCCAAAGGGAGGTTCCACTCGCTGCGTAGTGGAGGGCTGTGATCTCGAGCACCTGTCATGACCTTTGCCTTATCCGAGGCAGCGGCTTCGTTAATGATACCAGGTGATAATTTAGTCCTTTTTGGGGGAAAAAAATCTCTAACGATCAGGCTGATTGGAAATGGATTAAACACCTGTGAACAGGAATCAATTGGAGTGGAGTCAACTTGAGGCTATAATCCCTTTTTTCCTCCTTCTCCTTCTCCTCCCACCACAGTCATCTTTCTCACCACCAAATCTCCCCCCACCACCACCACCAGTATCCCCTCCATCACCGACTCCACCAACATCACCTTATCCATCATCTCTTCTTCTACCACAAAAACTACCGCCACTACCACCACCACCACCATCACCTCCTCCTCCTCCTCCTCCATCATCATCATCAACATCATCATCGGTGAATGACAACAACAACTACATCAACACTATGATAAACTGTGTCGGTTTTTGGAGGATGTCTTCTCTCTCAGTAGAAGTTAATCTAATGTACACACCATTGATCTCTATTCGATAAAACACTGACTACAGGTTATTGACTATAGGTTATTGTACTCAAGTTTGTATCTGCAGCCAGGCATTCTACATTAGTGGCGATTATACTTACTTCCAGGTCACATGAATTCCGTGTCTCACCGAAAGAACTACCAAAGTGTGCTTTCACATAAATAAAAGCTGACGAACATTACTCAGCCTTCCGAGGAAATTAAATCAATGGAAACGTGGCAACAAAGGGTTATTCTGAAGCAACACTTTACAATGCAGTCTTGTAGTGTTGGATTTCTTAAATAAGCGAAACTATTCTTTATCTATTTAATCATTTAAGTCACTCTGATGGGACATCGAACGGAGTAATATTGAACCCTACTTAAGGCGGTGAGCTGGCAGAATCGTTAGCACGCCGGACGAAATGCTTAGCGGTGTATCGTCAGTCTTTACGTTCTGAGTTCAAATTACTCCGAGGTCGGATTTACTTTTCATTCTTTCGGAGTCAATTAAAATTAGATACCATTGAAAAACAGGGGTCGATGTAATCGACTGGTCCCCTTCCCCAAAATTACATGCATGCATACACAAATATATATATATATATATATACGTGTATGTGTGTATCCGTGTGACGATTACGCATGTGTGCGTCTGTATTTCTGTGTGTGTGTGTGTGTATGTGTGTGTGTGTATGTGTGTGTGTACGAGTGTGTATTTTGATATCTGTGTGTATCTGTGTGCACGAGTGCGCATATCTGCGTCTGTATTACTGGGTGTGTGCGTGTGTGTGTGTGTGTGTGTGTGTATGTGTGTATCTGTGTGCACAAGTGCGCGTATGTGTGTCTGTTTTCTTGTGTGTGTGTGTGCGTGTGTGTGCGCGTGTGTTTGAATATATGTGTATGTGTGTATCTATGTTCACGAGTGCACATATTTCCATCTGCATCCCTGAGTATGTCTCTCTCTCTGTGTTTTAATATATGTGTATGCGTAAATCTGTGTGCACGAGGTCGTGTATTTGAGTCTGTATTCCTGGGTATGTTTGTGTGTGTGTGTGTGTGTGTGTGCGTGTTTGTGTGTGTTGTGTGTGTCTGTGTGTTCTATCTTTTAAACCATTCCTCTGCGCTCGCGTCTTGGGGCACCAGATTGCAGGATATATATAAACTTCAACGCATTTTATCTTTCACCAAAATATAAACTGTACATGTTGAATTGATTCAAGATAAGAATACAAATTTAAAAGAATCTTAGTGAATAACACGATGTTATCTATTTGAATTCTACTGCTTCTAATATTCCACTACCTCACTCTGAGATATTTGATGACGATTCTTCGAGATGGGTTTACGGACAGGGTTGCGTCTCAAAAATTTGGTTCTAGATTGGTTAATCTCCTGCTGATGTCTTGATAGTAATGAGTGTGTGTCGTGCCCGGTTAAATTCTGATGCGACTTTTTCTACGGTCATGGTTATTCGGTTACTGTGCATATCAAGGGCAATACTGCCCAGAATAACTTTGAATTAAATCAGCGCTGACTGATTTTAAGGTTATTTTAGTGCTGTATGTAGCTGATCGGTAAACGAGGGCGCGATTACATAGTTACAGTAAATAAGATGCTAAAATAAACAACGCCATTAATAAGTCCCTATCTATGTGAGAAGCCATCTCCTTCTTGAGAGGAGTTCCTATTTGTTGTAAAACATGCCAGCAGAATATATACAAATTAGCTAATTTTGAGTTACTCTTTCACTGCTTTGAAACCTAAGGACTGCGGTAAAGTTTAGCTCCAAAATACTCAGTAACACACACACACACACACACACACACACACACACACACACACACACACACACACACACACA
>NC_068985.1:5634734-5635850 GCF_001194135.2 Octopus bimaculoides
AATGGCCCAGTGGTTAGAGCAACGGACTCGCGGTCATAGGATCGCGGTTACAATTCCCAGACCGGGCGTTGTGAGCGAAAACACCTAAAGCACCACGAGGCTCCGGCAGGGGATGGTGGCGAACCCTGCTGTACTCTCTCACCACAACTCTCTCTCACTCTTACTTCCTGTTTCTGTTGTGCCTGTAATTCAAAGGGTCAGCCTTGTCACACTGTGTCACGCTGAATATCCCCGAAAACTACGTTAAGGGTACGCGTGTCTGTGGAATGCTCAGCCACTTGCACGTTAATTTCACGAGCAGGCTGTTCCGTTGATCGGATCGACTGGAACCCTCGACGTCGTAAGCGACGGAGAGCCAACAACAACAACAGACGTATGTATGTATTTATATATGTATGTATGTGCAGATTTGCAAATTTTGCTTTATGTATGTATTCTCATGCATATAGCTACATATCTACACACGCTCATATATACTTAAATGATAAACTTGTGGAAAGTTTTACAGATTTTTACAGTTCCAGTAAAATGGATTGGATCTGTAGTCTTGGAATGAGTTTTGAAAAGCTTAATTTCTCAAGATTGGTATTTAGGCAGTGTGTTACGCAACCCAGAGCTTCAATAATTACAGGTATAAACCTGATCTTGTAATCTTGATAGAGTAACTTCAGATTTCTCAACAATTCAGCATAGGTGTTCTCGTTTCACTGATCTTCAGCTTTATGTTAACATCCGCTGGGCAGTTAATTTCCACAACTGTACTCAGTTTCTCTTCTCAATCCCAAATCACTATATCAGGTCTGTTGTGCATACATTTTATTCAGGTCTTCACATGTGTGTATGTACGTAGGTATGTTTGTATGTATGTATGCATGTGTGAGAGTGAGGGTGATAGTCTGCGTGTGTGTGTGTGCGTGTGTGTGTGTGCGTGCGTGTGTATGCGTGTGTGTGTGTGAGCGTACACGTCTGTGTGCATGTATATATGCGTGTGTGCGTGCGTATGCGTGTGTGTGCACGTGTAATGCGTGTGTGTGTGTGTGTGTGTGTGAAAATTTATAATCTGTATATAAAAGTGGAGGGTGAGAAAATCTTTTACGTTTCGAGCCTACGCTCTTC
>NC_068985.1:5636253-5640674 GCF_001194135.2 Octopus bimaculoides
TATATATATATATGCCACACCCATTCACACGAACACGCATATATCTATATACATATATAAATACGCTCACATACTCACACTCGCCTACGCGCACACATACACACACACACACACATATTGAAACTGTCGTTACTTGTATTAATCGCAAACGCAACAGGTCTTGCCAATGGCATCACATTAAGTTGTAAACGCTGCACCTGTGTTGCATCATTCACCACTCTATGTTCGTTGTTTTTAGGTAATTTAGCATATAAACACCACCTCGCACAAATGTATGCAAATATGTATGTATGTGTGTATGTATGTATGTATGTATCTATCTACCTGTCTGTCCGTCTGTCCGTCTGTCTGTCTGTCTGTCTGTGTTAGTATGTATGTTATAGGCAGAAATGGCCCTGACGAAAGTAGCATTAAATTTGTTTTAGGTTACTCAGCTTTTCTCAACTGATCAATAGACCAGGTGAGTAAATCTATCAGTAAGGTATTTGTAATGACTACTGAAAACAGCTGTTAGTCAAATTTACTTTAGTAAATAAAACATGTAATGGCCTTTATTTATAGTTTGTATAAATGAATCAGTGGTCGCCATGCCGTCGCATGTGTATATACGTCCCTATATGCCAAGTGGAGCATAGACGGTGAGCTATAAACAAATAGGTGCTGCTTCAGCAATTGCGATTTACATGGGTCTGAGGCTGAAACCAGAGACACTGCAAGCTAGAATTTCGAAAAGAAGAATTTTTCAAGCCCTCTCGTTGTCAACGATAACCAAGAAAACCTGATGGTGAAGATGGCGGGTCGCGGCGTCTGGCTATGTCCGATCAATCCAATGCTTGCTGGGAAGGCTCTACCACATATCAGACAATGGCTGGCTCAAAACTCGGGCAGTTCACGTCCTCTTTTCGCCCTTGCAATGTAGTTCCGTTTGCAGGAGTTGGCATCTCTGTCAGTGTAGTCTGGCCAGGCAAGTCGATCTTGCGCTTGCGTTTCCCAGCTGTTGAGGGGTTTGGACCCAAATTACTGCCGTAAGGCTTTGAGAATATCTCTTGGAGAGTCGCGTGTCAAGCATTCCAGCATGGTGGCCTGTCCACTTGACTTTCACTCTTCTCAGCAGTGTATGAATGATTGTCAGACCACCTCAAGAGAGGATCCCCTTGTCTGGGACCTTCTCATGCCAGGTGATTTTTCATCAGCTTTCTCAGGCAGTTCATGTAGAAGTGATATAGCTTTTTAGCATGGCGTTCGAAGACCGCCGCTTCTACTGACAACCGAACATACAACCAAGACACTGGACAGCTACAATCAAACTAAATGAACAAAACTTTTATCCATTTGTAGCCTGCTGTAATTAAAGTAATTAGTTGTGCATGAGGTGAATCTCTTAATATGCAGAGAATGAAAAGACACTCGACTAACCTTTATTTGTTCATAGTAATTCTGATGATATCGTCTTAGCTAATTACAATATTAGCTAATTACCTGCTTATTACATTTCTTTCTTGTTCGAACCAGGAAAGAAGCACAGGCAGACGTGAGCCAATCTCTTTACTATCAGACTGTTATTTTACGGAATCTCGTTATAGAAAGCAGCTAGCAACTTTCTTATAATTCTGGATCTCGCAGACTGTATCTTCCCACTCTCATTTACGTATCTCCCATTCAGTTTGAAGTGTTCTAAGCAACAAAATCAACGACTACTTAAACCTATTAGAAAATCACGAGTTTTAAATCTCACGAGAGATATTCAGCAACGATACAATTATTCTGTGCTGATTAAGGGAAATAACCCAGACATCACGATACACAGATATTGTTTTGAGTTGAGTGGGGGTGCTAGATTCCCCTGTTCAAATAATATAAGGACACAGATCATGTCGTATAGCCAGCTGGAGGCGATGTCTCCTCGGGCTAAATTACAGCAACATTCGTCCTAAACCAGGACTGCCATGTTGTGTTGGCAAACAAGCTTTACTACTTACGTCTATGTGCATCTGTTCCAAGTCTATTATACGCAAGCAATGGCTTCTCATTGTCTCTCAATAAATTCGTTTTTGATATTTCAAGGAAGTGGTCCCTGATTGAGTATGTGCTCAGTGGCTTTTATGAGTTCAGCTGCCCCACTCGTAATCTTATAACTAAACCCTCAAATTTACAAGACTCTCGTGGAGTCTATTGAATGCACAAGTGGTATTTGGATATAAGTTTATACTGCATTTTTAATACTTATACTGTATGGAGATGAAAGGACCCATCCATTAGGTCCCCAGTCTGCGGATGGGGAAATGACATGTAGATATACAGGTTAGCTACGAACACTCAATAAGCAGTCCCAGACAGAACCACGAGTTGCCTTTTGGCAAGGCACAGCACCTGTTAGCCACCCTTTCAGGGTCGCGGTGAAATCCTGAAGCCCTGAAAAGGGTTGAAATGCCGCTATCATTGGAAAGCGGGAAAGTGGTAGGGAATGAAATGGAAGACATAAAAATACTTTATCTGTGGATTTCTCCCCACTTCGCAGAACAAATACCACTTTATAAATCTTGACCTGGGAAATCCGTCAGTTTGACTGGAACTTCAGTTGTCTATATGACCTGCGACGATAGACGAGAAATTAGCAATCGAAAAGCGAAGACATTTAATACTTATCATTTTACAATTCTCCACATTTTAATGCTAAGTTTTGTTACTGGATATTTGGTAAATCCCTCAGGATCTACCGGGCAGCATTGCGTGTATTCTGTAATAATAGCGGATTAAACATAATAAACGTCTGTGAGTTAAATCATCTGTTTTCATAAGAGAATACTGTTTATTGAATTTAGAAGCTAATTTTACGCGTCAGTCATGCGAGAAGTATTTAACCAATGAAAACTCTGTATCTTATATTTTATATTTTCAACTGTATTTATTATTTTTTAATCAGGAGGTCATTTGAAGGTCACGAATTTGCGCCGAAATCCCAACTGGTGGTTAACTGTTTAGCTACAACAGTAACTTGTTTTTGAGCATGCGTACTTTTGTACATGTGTTTATGTGTGTGCTTTACACACATTTACACACACACATGTATACGCATACATATATATACACGCGCCTACCTACCTATATACATATATCTTTAATCTTTGATTTGTTTCAGTCATTAGACTGTGGCCATGCTGGGGCATCGCCTTGAAGAATTTTTTGTGGAACGAATATGACTCAGGCACTTATTTACTTTTAAAGCCTGGTACTTATTCTATCGGTTGTTTTTTGCCGAACTGCTATGTTACTGGGACGTAAAGAACGTCAACACGTTGTCAAGTGGTGGGTGAAGACAAACACACACAAGCAAGGCTTTAATCGGCTCTAGGCTGGAGTAGAAGACAATTCGCGAAGCTGCCATGCAGTGGGTTTAAACAAGGAACCATGTGTTTCGGAAGCAGACATCTTACCACACAGCCATGCCTGCGCCTATATGTATGTATGTATGTATGTATGTATGTATGTATGTATGTATGTATGTATGTATGTATGTATGTATGCATGTATGTATGTATGTATGTATGTATGTATGTATGTATGTATGTATGCATGTATGTATGTAAGTATCTCGCCATGTCGAACCGCTGAACACTACACAGTTCTTCTCACTGTTTTTATTTTTCATTCTCTCTAGATTTCCTCTTATTCCTTTCTGCCGAAGAGCGTAGGCAGGAAACGTAAAAAGACCTTTCCATATTTTCCGAGCATTATACAAATACACCTGCTTATTGTTCCTACACCTGTCTTCGTCTTTTTGTTTTTCTATAAATATTAACTATATATATATATATATATATATATATATATATAGTGTATAGTTTATGTATACGTATGTGTACTTATATATGATTATGCGTTTGAACTTGTGTAAATGTGTGCGGATGCGTGTATACATGATATCACTAGTCTTCATACGACGTAGCATGAAATCAGCTGTCTTAGTCGATTGTCTTGCAGTCTTCAATCACAAAACAGCGGACCTCTAATATCATTAACATCAATGACTACTGAATCGCACTTTTGTATTACAGGGAACAGATAGAGCGCAGTGATGTATTAAAATGAATAATACATACCATATAGTTTACAATGAGATAATCATACAGGAATTTTATCATGACAATAAGATTTGAATCATTGCTCTACAAGACATGACGGAGTATTTAGTGAACTTATGACTCTAATATCTCTACATACTGCATTGTCACCAGATCTCTTTAATCACTGTCTTTATCATTTTACTCTTTCAAAGCAGCGGGAATGTATCAGTATACATAATACATAATGCAATAACCAATGGGGTGATATTTAAAATTAAAACTGCACAAGTATGGGTGTGTGTGTATGTATGTATAAGTGTAGGTGTGTATATATATACATATATATATATGCATACA
>NC_068985.1:5641136-5643956 GCF_001194135.2 Octopus bimaculoides
CACACACACACACACACACACATATATATATATATACATATGTGTGTGCGTGTGTGTGTATGTGTGTCTTTGTGTGTGAATGTGTCGATATGTTTATAGATCCGTAACTTAGCGGTTTGGTAAAGAAACCAACAGAATACGTATCGGGCTGAAAAAATAAGGAAGCGCTGGGGTCAATTCGTTCGACTAAAATTCTTCAAGGTGGTGCCCCAGCATGGCCGTAGTCTAAAGAGTGAAATAGGTAAAAATTAAGAAAATTCTCTTCTGTAAGATGTGTCCCTATGGACGCTCAACCTTCCACAGTATTAGGAGAGGTATTTTTCAAAGCCATGGACTAAAACTGCTTTCCGCAGTTTGAAAGCATATATTCGCTTTCGATATTGAAAGGGTATTGGCGCGGATTAAATACGGTGAAAATCGAACATGGTGGTGGTAAGTCTCAGAACGGAATGGAACATAATTTTATACGTGCACCGCAAAGCAATTTGTCTGGTTCTCTGCTCTCTGTTGCCCTTAATGGACTTTACTTATTAACACCAATGTCGACATTATTGTTCTTTATATGTGGGTAGTGAATCATGTAAATTTACGATAAAAGAACTTTCCTATCTAAATCTTAATGGAGAACTTCTAGAGCAGAGATCTTTGATGTAAAATCCACGACTGACATTTCGTCTGGCGAGAAACTAACCGCCAGATTTATCTACTTTAACAGTTTCTTAGTCTGGACAATGTTTTTCCAAATATAGTTTTCGCCATTGAATACATTTGTTATTTATAGAGTCCTTATAGAAAGACAACAACAACAACAGCAACAAAATGTAAAGCAAGAAGAAAAATCTATAGCCCGTTTAAAGGCAGTCTAGCGAATATAGATTGTCTTAAAATTCATGAAGAAATCGTAGAAGGAGAGAAAGAAGGAAAAGTGGTAAGTAGGGAGGTTTGGGGAAGGAAGTGGTGGGGAGAAAGATTGACTGGGGATCGTATATCAGGGCAAAATTGTACGAAGCTCGATTAGAACCGGTTCTATGTTGTTTATTGATAGTGAAAAACAATACGTAACGTGAGTTTTATAGACGGAGAAGAAAATTATTCGACAGTATATGATTCCACTGATTTGTTTGAAGAGAAAAATAAAAAAAACCTTAGCAGTTTTTCAAATACAACAGTCTAAATGTGCATTGTTTTTTTTGTTTTTGTCTTGCTTTTGACCTATATCTTACAAAGCAGGGATCGTAGTAGTAGAACAATAAACAAATGAAAACTTTTATCCCTAAACATAAACATATCACTATATTTTACAGAATCTTCGTGTTATCGTTTTGTAGTCGCAGGGATTTTAAACTCAATAATGAACAAAACTGTTGTAATTGTGTTTCATTTTTATTCCAGTTGCATTTTTGTTGAAGTTGGTTTTTAATTTCCCCAGATATAAAATAACGACCGAGTTAGATATTTATCGGTAGTAGCGGTCGTATCAGGTTTGTTTACCAGGCTGCCGACGTGTCAAATATTCATTGTCTGTTTATTCATTCAATCACTGACATTTTCTCTTTGTTTTTTATTTATTTATATTTTACTTCATTTATTGTTTAACAAGATTAGAAATCTTATTTTAGATACCAAGTTTATCGATTATTGCTGTTTCGGAAACAGTTATCTCTTGCTAAATCTTGTTGCGAAACCAAGCGTTATCTATCGAAGAATAAATTCTCAGTTCCTGTATTGTGTATGCATGTCGTTGGGGCTTAGAGACATCTTTGACCTCTATACGATTTAATTTATTGATACCAGCTCAGACCGAGATTTAAGTAATGATTTTTGTCAGAAGCGAAAGGAAATAGAGTCAATACCAGCCACCTAATACTGACTGATTTCACTGATGTCAACATGAGAAATGAAAATAGAAATCTTTCAGTTATTTAACGTAATCAATTATTCGACTTGTACCATTTGCACAATTTCATTTAGAACAGAGAGATTAGTAAATGAACCACTACTTATATGGCGCTCCTCCATTCCTAGCAATGTCAAGTGGATATTCGAGAAAGCATGAACCTCATACAGAATGATTTAGCTTTATTCAATATTCAATAAGCTGCTGAATACGTGGGAGCCGAAAAATATCTAAAGAGTTAGTGTATCATTTAACGAACTCATTTTATAAACTCTAATCCTTTCAAATAATGTTTACGAAAGTTTACTGCTGCTTACAAGTAAAAGCTTTATCTTTCAACTGCATCAGCTTTATGAAGTTGGAGTTAAGAGCGAGCTCTTATATTCTGTTATATCTGGCAGATATTTTCTTTGTTAATGCACAAAGATTTGATCTTATAGATTTGTTGAAGATATTCCTGTATTTCCTGATTCTTAATCAACATTCCACGCTTAACAAATCAACGAAGATTGCTTCATTGCAACAATAAAACAGATATCATAGCAAACATTACACAGCAGCTTTACTTTCGTCTGTATAACATTTCCGTCAAAAGTTGAAAATAAATCGCTTGCTAAATAATGGATTACAGTCCATGGCGGAGTGTGACGTCACAAATGCTTGTAAATGCGAACTTAATGTAAAGAAATAGGAAATTCGACAGAGAGGCGGGTGATATGTTGCGTTTTGCGGGATACAGGTGATGGTTAACGTGGATTGTGGAATATATGATGGATAATAGCGATTGACAAACGTGGAGACTTGAAAAGAGATTTGCTCTTTTGCAGTTTATCTTTTAATTCTTTCAGTCATTAAAATGCGGCCATGCTGGGGCACCGCCTTGAAGGATCTCAGTCGAAAGAACCCACTCAGGTACTTTTTTT
>NC_068985.1:5644256-5645521 GCF_001194135.2 Octopus bimaculoides
CACACACACACACACACACACACACACACACACACACGACGGGTTTCTTTAGTTTTCGTCCACCAAATGCATTCAGATGGCTTTGGTCGAGGCTCTAAAAGAAAACCCTTCCCGAAAGTGCCATGCAGTGAGACTGAAACCGGAACTCTGTGGTTACGAAACAAACTTCTTACCATACAACCACGCCTGCACCTGTTATATGTAAAATAATTATGATGTTAAAAAATTACACATAGCATTAGAAACTGCAACGACAGTGTGATGGAGAATTCACGAAAAGAGTAAAGACTGAAAATACGAAAGGTTTAATCTTAACGACTGGAAATTCTGCAATTTGATCTCTGGTATAAGATCAGAATATGCTGCATCGTTAGAACCATACAAAGTTAAAACTTGAAATGTTCAAATTAAAATTGTTTGATATGTTAAATCATATTCTATTATAATCTTCTACCTGAAAATATAATGTCCTTTTAAAAATGCTGTCCTTAAAAGCTAAAATAAAGAAAAATAATGCATGAAACCACCATTTTAAAAGTGTTAAAAAGATTATGGAGATATAATATTCAAAGACAAAATCAACTATCCATACTTGCTCATCCATCATTCCGAAAGATGATGTCAAAACAACATTTCTGGTTGTTGGAGAATGGTTGATCACAACTAGAAACACGAGAAAATTATAATTTATAACCATTGCAACAAGTTGGTTTTATATCCATAAATTCTCATTAACTAAGTTATGAGAAATACAAATTCCATTGACAGTTACAAATATCCACATCCTAAAATTTATTTTGAACAAAATGGCTTTCATAAAAATGAAAATTATCAAAAGCATATCAGCCGTTACTATCTCATCATTGGTTTCAAATAGAATTTGAGGGAAGATTTGGCTGGTATTTCTGGCAAATAGGGCAACAACTTAGAAGCTCCCTCGTTGATGGTTTATATGGTTCAATGACTTTCCAATGTTGAATGTGTGGAAATCAAAGATGATTTCTTGAAATCGAAATGATATAACATCACGTTAGATGGAATCCATACGTATACATGATGACAGCTTCGCATATATTCACATACACGCGTATCCGACACGTTGACACGAGATAGCACAGAGAGATGAACTTACTGCAATGGGTATAATATAATTATGCCCTAACAAGCGTTTATGATTTATCAGTAGAAGGAGAAAAATTCTATCTCACTCCACACAATATATGTGTATGCATGTATGTGTATGCATTTGTGCATATGCATGTATG
>NC_068985.1:5646624-5649261 GCF_001194135.2 Octopus bimaculoides
TATGTTTAGCCATGTATGCATCTGTATCTACGCAGCACGTATATATATAACTATGTGAGTTTATGATTGTCCCCGTTTTATCACTTGACTGGTGTAGCTTAGCATTTCCAGGGGAAAGACACGAACGGAATAATTACTCGGCAGAAAAAAAAAGGTATTGTTACTTATTTGTTCGAATAAAAACCCTTCAAGACATTGCTTCGGTATGGCCGCAGTCCAGTGACTGAAACAAACAGAAAATCATATATGTGTGTGTGTGTGTGTGTATTACAATTTTGAATTAAGAACAAGACTTCGAGGGCTAAAAAGCTACTGACTACCTCACAACTAAGCGAAACGAATCGCGTTCTACCGAGAATTGCTATGATCACAGGATCAAATGTGTTCTTCGAATTTTAAGACGGTGTTCTATGCTTTCAGGGACGTTTGGTAGCTATGTCTGACGTTTCTGCTGCATCGTAGACGATTCGTTATTGATTTAAAGATAAGTGTACAACTTTTCAAGATGGCTGCTGTCTTTCCTAGGAAAGAATTTACTTTTGATTAAAAAATAAATAAATGAAAACTACCCAGTGTGGTGAAGGCTCCAAGTTGGATGAGTCTCTTGTTCAAATCTTACTGAATGGTTTTGGAGCTTTGATAACCAACAACAGAATAGACTATTCGTGAAGTTTGTCGCCACAATACGCTCCTAACACTATATTATCAATGTAAGAAAGATCCTGGGGGAGAGTAACCTCGTGACTTACAGCTTTGTGTGAATTTTAAAAAAAAGGTTGAATAAACTGCCATTTATGATATTGCCATCTCCACTTTCTCTCTTGTATCCATCAACTTTCAAAACCGAATTCTATCGAAATGACATATAAACAACAATATAACTGTATGTATATTTCGAATTGTTTTTGAACATGGTGAAATAGAAAAGACAAGATATACATTCCCCAACGCCTTACGTGCCAACTCAAAAACTAACTGAACAAAAAGACTTTTAAAAGATAAGTTCTAGACAACTATTTGATAAAAAGTGTTCTGTCACCAACTCCACTTTCTAATAATTCATCACGAGAAATTCGTCTTCATATCTTGTTAATGTATTTTATTTGCTATTTTCTACCGATATTTTAAATTTTTTCTCTCTCTTTTATTTGCGCTTTTTATGTAGTAGTTAGTATATATGTTTTTTTCTCTTCTATTCTTTCCTTAAAACTGAATGAATAGCATTTACATTTTACTGATTTTCACTTTATATTTATATATTTATATATTATGTATTCATATTTATATATATCATTTTGTTTCTGTTTACGGTTTTCTCAGTGTGAGAATAAGAAAACAATTTGTCAAGAAATGTGTTTCATCGCTTAGAAAAAAAATCGATTCTGCATAATGCCGATAATGATAATGATAATGGTGATTATTGTAATAAAGATAGTGGTACTGATGATAGTAAGAATTACAATAGTATCTTCTGTGTTTTTTTTTAATTATTATTATTCTTTATTTACTAAGTCTCCAACAAGTGCTGTTATATATACTGCTACTACTAATAAGAAGAAAATAACTTAATTTGTTTAGACTTAAGTATACAGTAAAGAATATGTTGGTGATATAAAGATAATAACGATAGAGATAATATATATAATATTAATAATAATGAAGCTAATAATAGTTTCTTTTATGTTTTTAATGACTAGTTTTGTTTTTAATGATAATAATAATCATTTCTTCATAAGCGCAAGGCCATAAATCTGGAGGGAGGAGTTAGGCGATTAAATCAACTTCTGTACTTAACAAGACCGACTCCTGCAATTTTGTTAAGTAATTACAGCTTAAGAGATTCTGCCTGGTTTACTGTCTTTTAAATAATGGTAATAACGATGGTTTCCAAGTTTGGCACAGGGCCACTTTTAGGAGCGGAATTTCGTCGATTATATCGACCACAGAGATTTTTATTGTATCGACCGCGAAAGGATGAAAGGCAAAATCGACCTGAGTGATATTTGAACTGGAAAAGAATCGGAAGAAATACAACTATGAATTTTGTCCGGCGTGCTATCTGAATGTTCACCATCTTAATGATGTTTCCTAATATAAATACAAGGCCTGACATTTTTTTAAGGAAAGGTGGTCTAGACCTCGGTACCAGTGTTAACTGGTACATATTTTATTAATCACGGAAAGTCAAAATCGACGCCAGAGGAATTAGAACAGAGAGCGTATAAACGGACGAAAAACCGCAGAGCATTTTTGCCCAGCGTGCTAACAATTATGCCAGCTCGTCGCCTATTGCCACCTTTCGCCACCTTTCGCTGCCTTTCACCGCCTTTCGCCGCCTTTCGCCGCCTTTCGCCACCTTTCGTCACCTTTTGCTGCCTTTCGCTATTTTTCGCTGCCTTTCGTTGTGCGTGTATAGTAATATTCCGAACAAGAAATTAGCATTAGCTTATCTCATTCTTTCTCGTGGAAAGATTTGGTTTGCAAGATTCTTTATGTGAGTTCGTGCGTTGAAGCATATTCTATTGTGTCTAGGGAGGGACATTTTCTTTTGGTGCCTC
Source organism: Octopus bimaculoides (assembly GCF_001194135.2). Taxonomy (NCBI): domain Eukaryota; kingdom Metazoa; phylum Mollusca; class Cephalopoda; order Octopoda; family Octopodidae; genus Octopus; species Octopus bimaculoides. The sequence continues at coordinate 5,649,183 of NC_068985.1, forward strand.
ATAATTTAACACACTCACCGGTAAATTTTCCACTATTTCTTTTTATTTTTCTAAAATTTTCGTTGCGTCTTGCAACCTT
>NC_068985.1:5649661-5652901 GCF_001194135.2 Octopus bimaculoides
ATATATATATATATATATACATATGTATATATGTAAATATATATGTATACATATGCATATATATGCTCATACATATTATATATATATATGCATATATATGTCAGGGGTGTGCCACCTAGGTAGGCAAGGTAGGCAAGGTAGGCAGTGCTACCTTACCTTGAATGAAATAGATCGGTAGCAACATTTTCCTTTTATGACAAAATATGCACCTAATTCAAAGAAATTGTGATTACAATGCATAAAATACAAAATATTTAATTTTATTGTAGACCAGGTAGGCGTAATTCACCCCTGCTTTTCAATCTCAGTATTAAATCTACGCGTAGTACTAATGTAGTACACGTGCTGCGTACACTCCTACGACACCGTTTTCTTTACTTGCTATAAAGGCAGAAGTAAATCTTCCCTCAACTCAGTCGCGCGGCTGTTTCGCTTATTTCTTGTGTGTTTTACTACATAAACATCACCAACTCTCTACTCTGGGTGATTACTGACGGCACATGCCTGATATATATATATATATATATATATGTGTATGTGTGTGTGCATTGAAAAAGAGATAATTGTTTGTTTGACTGGTTTCTGTATACAATAATTACGTCAACCGTACATTATTATTATTAGAGTTATTATTTCGGATATGGAATATATTTAATAAATAGTATTCTTCTTTTATACCTTCCAAATTAAAGACTAACATTTCCTATTTCCGAGCCTTCTTCTTCTTCTTCTTCTTCTTCTTCTTCTTCTTCTTCTTCTTCTTCTTCTTCTTCTTCTTCTTCTTCTTCTTCTTCTTCTTCTTCTTCTTCTTCTTCTTCTTCTTCTTCTTCTTTTCTTTCTTTGTTTTCTTCTTTTCGATCCTCCTCGTCCTCCCCTTCTCTTCTTATTCTTAACTTCCTCCTCCTCCTCGTCTTTTACTTCTTCCTTCTCCTCGTCTTCTACTGCTTCCTCCGCCTCTTCCTTGTTTATGTTTATTTTTTGTTGCTGTTATTATTGTTGCTGTTGTTGTTGTTTTCTTCTTCTTCCTCTCCTCCTGCTCCCCTCCCCTTCCATCTCTTCCCTTTCCATGTAAATAATGGCATGTATCCTGTATGTAGTACATTGTCTTTGTTTTATCGTCTATACATCATTAGTTATTTGCAATAATATTGTCAAAACTTGATGTAGCTAAGATTTATTGTCCAAATATTGATTCGAATTATGAAACAAACATCTAGTGTTATGTATATCTTTATTAATACGTATCTCAGCTCTGCCGTTGATGTTTCATCTTTCCTCGCTGCTCTCTTTCAGCTTCTTTCGTTTAAGCATGCAAAAGACTAAACTCATAGCGAAGAGATCCGCATGTAACCAAGTATAGGAAACAAGTAATTCAGTCGGCTGTATTTTGATCATATCCTATTGAAAGTCGATACATGCAACGATTGAACCTGGCATTAGTGATTTCAGATTAATCCCGCCAGTTCATCTTATCTTGGTTAAACTTTGAATCGTACGCACATATCGAGGGTAAGTATAAGATTTACTTCAAATAGACACAGATATAACCTGCAAGATTATTTCATCTTAACTCATAAAACTCACTTCACCATCGTGCTTTATAAGTAGTAGTAGTAGTAGTAGTAGTAGTAGTAGTAGTAGTAGTAGTACTAGTAGTAGTACTAGTAGTAGTAGTGGTGATGGTGGTGGTGGTAGTATATGAAATTCGGTTCAGGCTAGCACTAAGATGTTTGGCTGGTTACTTGACACAGGGGTAGTTTGAGGTCTTTACCCAATATTTAAGAAGCCGCAGTCAATTGAATTTTGGTGTCATGGCGTGAAAGCATTGATTAGATAAGGGGAACACAACTCGAACATTTAATGCCGGCTGTTTCCCGTATCTGACCGTATTCCGGATTCTACTCAGCTCAGTTTTACAGATGGTTATATGAACAGGGAAGTTATACACAACATTAATATCAAACAAAATACCTTGTGACATGTAGTTGCCTCCCTTCATATTTTGAGATCAAATCATCATGAGATTGTGTATATATTTTAATGCCATCCAAATCCACACACTTACCAATTTACTACATTGTGTTAAAACTAAGTAAGGAAAGGCAATGGATCTCCGTTGGTTTCGATGACTATTTCTTGGGTGTTTGATAATCTGAATTAAATATACGTGTAAATGACTGGACGTTACAACGTTACGTTTATTCTGAACATAATTCTCAGGAGTAAACAAATTGCCACAACCCGAATTAAGCCTGGATTTCAAATTACTGACACAATCCATTCGACGAGCTTCTTCACAGTTTCCCTCAATCCAATTTCAATGACAAGTCGTGGGTTAATCCAGAGCAATGCAAAAAGAAGATTGCGCAAGATGCTACACCTAACAAACTTCATTGTATAATAATGTTGAGTATATTTGTGCTATGGGAATACTCATTAGACACATTATTGATGGAGTTTATAATTACGACTAATTATTGCCTTTCAACTAATTAATCAGACAGCTTAATCTATTATACTCCTATACTTCAGCATACGAAATTGAAAGGACAGGCAGTGAGGAAGGCCTGGCTCCCACCCAGTACCTAGTTTAGTAGGATTGCTGGGCATCTCAGCAGGATTAATAACATTAGTTGACAATGCGCAGCAGTAATTTTCACGGAAAAATAGATGGCGAAACATGCATGGTTGAATGGGGGAGAAAACAGTTTATTTGTCCATTGAAACCGAGGGAAAAGGTGTCACGGTCCTAAAATAAAATGAAAATAAATGAAAAAAGCTGTACACAGAATATTGAATATAACTATTACTTTTACGTTGAACAGAAATAAAAGAAAAAATGTTATCTTTCAATGTTCTCAAGACAAAACCGTCTTCGAGGGAAAATAGGAAAGAAGAGGAGGAAATTGTAAAACAGTTCCGTGCAGACGTCATTACGTTAAGAATCACTCGGTTGCATTTTTGGGATAGAATACAATGATCTATCTATCTATCTATCTATCTATCTATCTATCTATCTATCTATCTATCTATCTATCTATCTATCTATCTATCTATCTATCGTTCTTTCTTTCTTTCTTTCTCTCCGTCTGTCTGTATATATATTATGTGTATTTATATATCATATATGTGCCTACGTGTTAGTGTGTGTGCATGCACAATCTCTCTCTCTCTCTCTCTCTCTCTCTTTCACATAGTGTGTATATATATATATATATATATATATATATATATATATAT
>NC_068985.1:5654937-5656205 GCF_001194135.2 Octopus bimaculoides
ACACACACACACACACAAATGCACACACACACACACACACACACACACACACACACACATGACGGTCTTCCTTCAATTTCCGTCTAACTAATCCACTCATAAGTCTTTGGTCGGTGTGAGGCTATAGTTGAAGACACTGGCCCAAGGTGCCACGCAGTGGTACTGAACCCGGAACCATGTGGTTGGGACGCAAGCTTCTTAACACACAGCCACGCCTGCGCCCATGTATGTATGTATGTATGTATGTATGTATGTATCTATATGTAATGCAAGTGTGGATAGATATAGATAAATTCGCAGATAAATAGATAAATAAAAGGATAGATACATGCATGCTGATTCAAGAAATGAAGAGGCATGCTGTTATTGTGGTCATAAAGGCTGAGCATAGCAACTTAGAAATATGTTGATTTTTAAAAGTTGCCAGATCTTTTGTTTACAGAGTTTGTAAGGAGTTAGAGACTGAAGATGGAAATGTACCACCCGTATCAAAGCATAAAACGCATTCTAAACGCCCTGAAATAATCAGAACACTTGCATTTATCCAGCAAGTTCAACGGACCATTGATTACAATCCCAGAAATCCATGAGGTCAAAAAGTTAACAGAAGAAATGACAGATGGTTATGTGCAGACCCTTCTGAAGTTCCAAGTGTTATGCATACAAAATTTCCTGCAACTGTCATGGTTTTAGAATTTGTCAGCAACGAAGGATATGTGATACCTCCTTACCTCTTTCCACAAGACCTTAGAGTTTACTCTGCCAGCTTCATTGAGGTCCTGGAAATAATTGTTGGGCTTTCGATAGACAGTGTATGCAATGGAAGGCTATACGTGTTTCAGTAAGTCTCTGCACTATCACGAATGGCTCTAGTAACACAAAAAATGAATGGCTGAAAATTTTCATGATCTCATAACCGCTAACATTTGGCCTCCTAATTCCCCAGATCTCAATCCATTGGACTATTGCATGTGGAGCATTGTTGAGAGATAAGCCAATGAACACGTCCATAACATCAAAGATTGTTTGAAAGCTGTCATAGTCAGAGTAATGTCCAAAATGAACGAGGACCAATTGATTCGAGCATGTTGAGGATTTAGATCTCATATAGAAGCAGTTGTTGAAGCTGAAGTTGGCTTTATTGAATAACATTATAGAAAAGAAGGCTTATTTTTATCCTCATAGCATTTCTTGCTGAATAAAATTATTAAGTGTTACTATATATGTTTCTTTTTTATAAACATAAATCTGTCCTCAAATATCTTACG
>NC_068985.1:5656703-5657914 GCF_001194135.2 Octopus bimaculoides
GATCTATTTGTTACTAATTTCTGAGAAAGAAGATGATAATGGAAGAAGTGAGTTATAATTAACAAGAAAGGCTGTGGTTATACTGTTTCAAATCATCTCTATTCCCAATATTATATGCGGTTGCTTGTGATGTGAACTCCGGATATAACAATCAGTAAAGATGGTGTTTAACACTTGCAGAAAGACGAGAATGCTTATTATTACTACTCCACCTTATTTACTTCAGGGATGAAATAGGTTTGCAAAATTTTAGCAGGTGTTTATCATCATATCTACATCTGCTGAATAACTCTGATCTTTTAAATGAATATTTTTGTATGCTTTTGATATAGATCCCTATAATCCTCCCCTCCGCAATGCATATACCACCATGTGCCGTTTTTTTGCATGGTCTGCTCGGCGCCTGTGCGTTACATTATATCGGGTAACCAATATTGTTCGCTTTCAACCAGCATATGCAACGAAAGAAGGCAATGTTTTTCTTAGCTGATATGCCTAAAGGAAGCAGGATTGTTTGTGCATGATTGCTTGGACTTTCTCTCTGACATGTTTATTATACAGTCATCCATTTGAGTTGGCACAGGTAAATTCATCTTCACATAGTATTGCCACACCGCTGCAAGACTGTTTGAGGAATCCAGCATTAATTTCCTTGCATATGCATCTCGTTTCTCTGTGTTATGACATTCTTTATATTGGGTGTACAATAATAACTCAGTTTCACTTATGTATCTATGTTTCTAAATATGCTTGTGTGTATGCATTTATGTATGTATATACGGACAAAACATACGCTGTGTGAGTGTGTGCATGTATATATTCCTCCATGTGGTGCTTATATAAATATATAAATATGAATGATTGCATCTTTGTGTATTCGACCGCATAAGCAAGTAATGCAGCGTATGAAGCATTTTCGAGAAAGTGGTTTGTTACATTTACGATGTTCTTACCTTTAAAGGATACATACATTATGCTTTTTCCTCTTAAATCAATACATTCTATCATTCGCCGATGGACACCTCAGATTTCAAAATACGACGCGAAAAAATTACTTTACTTTACGACCGACAGATATTTCATATGACAAGTACATATACACGTAAATAGAAAATTGTTTTTGCTCTTGTTTTTCAGTGTATAACATGTTTAAATGTTTATTGCTTGTACAATTCGCTAGACGGAAACTGAAAGAGGCCCATCGTATATAT
>NC_068985.1:5658005-5662179 GCF_001194135.2 Octopus bimaculoides
TATATATATACATATATGTATATATTTGTGTGTGTGTATTTACGTGTGTGTATTTATGTCTGAGTTTGTCTCCCATCATCGCTTGACAACCGATGTTGGTGTGATTACGTCTCCGTAAGTTAGCGGTTCAACACTCGCATACATACACATGTATATACGTGTGTGTGGGTGTGGGTGTGTGTTAATGCATTGTTGACGTCATGACGTCAAAAAACGTGAAATAATTCGTTTCTGGAATACTGGTCTCGAAGCACATATATATATATATAGCTATAAACAATGGCTTGGGTTAAAAGAAAACAACACACACAGACCTTCGTATGCAAAGCCTCAAAGGCTACCCGTGGGACTCGAACCCACATCCGTAGACGTGTTATGTAAACTTTTTCCTGCCTTATATGTGCTTCGAAACCAGTATTCGAAAGACGTACACAAACGCACACACACACACACACACACACACACACACACACACACACACACACACACACACACACACACACACACACACACACACACACACACACACACACACACACACACACACACACACGGGGATATGAATGAGTGCGTTATTGTATGAGTGTATGTGTGCGCGTGTGTGTATGTATCTGTTACCCCTTATTTGGTTCATTCATTAAATTACGGCCAAGCTGGGACACCACTTTGGAGAATTTTAGTCAAACAAATCAACCCTAATACATAATTTTCTTTCAAGCCTTGTACTTTTCTGTCGGTTCTTTGGCCGAATCGTTAGATTACGGGGGCATAAACACACCAACACCGGTTTTCATACGATGGATGGGGACAAACACAAGCATGTATACATGCAAATATATACAACATATACACACACACGCACATATATATATACACACACACATATATATATACATACATATATATATATATATGTATATACACATATGTGTGTGTATGTGTGTGTGTGTGTGTGTGTGTGTGTGTGTTTGTATATGTATACGACAAGCTTCTTTCAGTTTCCGTCTATCAAATCCACTCACAAGGCTTTGGTCGGCTCGAGGCTATAGTAGAAGACATTTGTCCAAGGTGGCACACAGTGGCACTGAACCCAGAACCATATGACTGAGAAACAATCTCCTTATCACACAGCCACACCTGCGACTATATTATTTATATCTCTGTAATAAGCTAACGAGAGCGATCTTGCTATCCAACAACTTCAATAATTTCCTTGTCCCTTGGTGTTAATTATTCAATCCTCGCCGCTTTGTATGACATTGTTGTGTTGGCGGTCAGTTGTGATAAAGGCCTGCTTTCAAAACAAATTTACAGTGTTGAGGATTTGTTTCGTTTCGTCTGCTTTCGTTTCGTCTCTTCTCGTCGCTTTGGCTGTTTAATATTGCATACGGATATCACTGCACAGACGATCGTTCCTATGTTTACTTCTGTCTCTGTTTGTATTGTGGTCAGATATGCGAGCCAGGGGAAACGTCGTTTATATTTGAATGTTATAATTAGTGATAGGGGTCAACAGGAGCATGAGCAATAAGCCGAAATCAATAATCAATACCATGAAGAAGGCTATAAAAAATATCAGCAGCTGAACTTGAACTGGCGGTCATGGTGGTGGCTGTAGTGGTAGTATCGTTGGCAGTAGAGGCAATGATTTGGTAGGAGGTGATAATATTATGACTGATGTTGCTGCTACTGGTGATGATGGTGATGATGGTGACGTTAAAAATGGTGTGGATGGAGGTCCTGCTGATGATGAAATCGGAAGAAGGCTGATTGTAAAAAAAAATGGCGGGGGTTGTGAAGATGTCGATATTGATAAAAAAAAGCCTCCACCAACAACATAAAAATCAACCAACGAGAATGCTGTTAGACATCCAGGTTTTTTTTCGCACAATGCCAGCAGTTTATGGAGGGGGGGGGGAATCGACTAAAACGACCCCAGTGTTATTGATTCTAAAATCGACCTCAGCGGAATTTCGACTCAGAACAGAAAGATGGATGAAATGCCGCTAAGCATTTTGTCCGGCACAGTAACGATTCTGTCAGAACTCCGCCTTCAAGTAAGAAACTAAATTTTGATTTCAAATTTTAGCACAAGGCCAGCAATTTCGGTGGCGCGTTGTGAGGTGGGATTTAGGTCGAATAAGCGTCATACTTATTTTATCAATCCAGGTAAAATAAAAAGCAAATTTGAGTTCGGTCGAATTTGAACTCAGAATGTGATGACGGACGAAATGGCGCTAATCATTTTCCCCGGCATGCTAACGATTCTGACAGCTCGCTGCCCCAAGACGATGATACTCATAGAGACATCATTTAGCACCAGCAACAAGACTAGCAACAATAAACACTGTTAGAAATATTGTAAATCTGTAATAATCTTCTACAACTCGATGTAACACGACTATGAAAGAACAAAACAAAGATAAAAATAAAAACAGAAACCACGGGAGCAAGAACAGCATAAACAAAAAAAAAGCGTAATAAATAAACATCAATAAGGAGACGCTGGTGAAATAAATCGATTTATTTATGTTCCAACCGTTTCAGAATTAAAGCAGAATGATGGAATGACATGCAAGAATACTAAACAGTCGAAGTATGGACATAAGAAAATAAATGGAATACTGTAACACAACAATAAAAAGCAACGATAACAGCGATAATATTTGAGAACGGTTGCTAGACATTTCGAAGAAGGAAAGTAAATAGACGAAAGAAGTGTTTCACAGGAGAAGTGTGTCTGAACTGCAGCTATCATGGAGGTGTTTATCAAAAGAAAGATATTAACGGCAAATGTGTGTCGGAGTGTCTCTAGAGATTCGGTGGAGAAAAGAGGAGGCTTAAATATGAATCCTTATTATACTAATTTCAAAAGTATTTCAAACATCGGTGTATTGGTTGGTAGTGTTCTGTGATATGTAGACAAGTGTCAAATATCCTTCAGGCTGAGTTGCTTGTCTAACCCCAAACGAATCACTGTTAAGAACCCGTAAGTTATTCCTGGACTATATGCATTGGTGATGTGGCACTCGGTCGGTTACGACGACAAGGGTTCCAGCTGATCCGACCAACGGAACGCGAAATTAACGTGCAAGCGGCTGAGCACTCCACAGACACGTGTATCCTTAACGTAGTTCTCGGGGGAGATTCAGCGTGAATAAGAAAAAGGTTGGCCCCTTTGAAATACAGGTACAACAGTAAGAGTACAGCAGGGTTCGCCACCATCCCCTGTCGGAGCCTCGTGGTGCTTTAGGTGTTTTCGCTCAATAAACACTCACGGTTACGACGGCGAGGGTTCCAGTTGATCCGATCAACGCAACAGCCTGCTCGTGAAATTAGCAGGCAAGTGGCTGAGCACTCCACAGACACGTGTACCCTTAACGTAGTTCTCGGGGAGATTCAACGTGACGCAGAATGTGACAAGGCTGGACCTTTGAAATACAGGCACAACAGAAACAGGAAGAAAGAGTGAGAGAAAGTTGTGGTGAAAGAGTACAGCAGGGTTCGCCACCATCCCCTGCCGGAGCCTCGTGGTGCTTTAGGTGTTTTCGCTCAATAAACACTGGGAATCGAAACCGCGATCCTACGACCACGAGCCCGCTGCCCTAACCACTGGGCCGTTGCGCCTCCACACACATACATACATACATAGTGGCACTCCGTCGGTTACGACAACGAGTTGATCCAGTTGAGCTTCGTATAGCTTTAGGTGTTCTCGCTCAATAAACACTCACAACGCCTGGTCTGGGAATCGAAACCACGATCGTACGACCACGAGTCCGCTGCCCTAACCACTGGGCCATTGCGCCTCCCCTTGTGCACTGTTACATCTAGAGGTATGTGTTATTCTAAGACAAAATAGCCAATTCCTAAGGCAGAATATCTAGCCATAATAATTAAAAGCTGTTGTGTTCTATATTTTATCGCTTTATTTCTAAGTGACAATTTTCAGTATTTACAAAAGTGAAAACTGTATTCCGTATTGTTAACGAGTTCCAAAAGTGATGAGGATTTAAATTTGAACCCAGTAACATCGTTTCTGAGAAACTAAATGCAGTAACAAAGAAGTATTCATTCTATCTCTCATAATTTTGGTTTTATTTCACGGTGTAAACCCCAGCAAAGAATAACGGTAAAAACCTAAATTTTGTGAAAATAGAAAAAAAAAAAAAAA
>NC_068985.1:5662189-5663966 GCF_001194135.2 Octopus bimaculoides
AAAAAAAAAAAAAAAAAGATATAGAAAAATAAATATACAAAACAGATTTTGTAAATAACATTTTCAAAGCGTGTTATCTCAGCTAGGACCATAGACTATTTCAAGATTCACTCATACTCTTACAACACGACTTTGATGCTGTTGTACTATACTAACAATGTATGTTTAGACGGCTCCAAATTCTGTGACTACATCACTTTTTATTTAATTCTTGTGACTGCATAAACAAATGCATCAAACTGACGTTTTGAAATGAGACCTACATGTCTGACAGTTTTATCATTTAATTCACTAGTTGTGTTGATTTTTTATTTTTATTTATTTTTTTTTTACTGAACATCTATTTTATAAGTTTATATCTATAACCCTACAGCAGCAACAATTTTACAATAAACAATACATTGGCTGCTTTCGCTGATACATTTTACCAAAATAAATGTAAAAAAAAAAGCAAATAAAAAAGATAAAGAGAGGAAAAACTATGGCTGTATATATAGTAATTATATAAAAAAAAAATCATTCAGTATTTTGTGAAAGTCATGTCTAAGGTAGACATATCAAAAGAAATACAGGCGTCTACAATTTTGTTCAACAATGTAGTGCGTCCATTTGTAAATATTGGCTACGTAATTTTAATAAATATAAATGTACCAGAAAAACTCGCATGTTTGCCTGACGGATTTCTATGCTTTTGTATATTGTATCTTTCACGTTTCCGTGTCGTCTGATGATTGGACGAAACTGTTGAATAAGCATAGCCACATTTAGTTTCAATTTAGTTGATCCTATGAAGAAAAAATCTGCAGTATTCAACAGTCTCGTTTGGTCACTCGTTTACAATTGCTTCCTTACAGCAATTACGAATGTATATATATATATATATATATATATATATATATATATATATATATATATATATATATATATATATATATATATATATGTATGTATGTGTATATATATATATATGTGTGTGTGTGTGTGTGTGTGCGTGTGTATGTATTAGGTGTGTATGTATGATGTCTCTGTGATATTCACAGTAAAACATTTATTTTCACTTAAGCAGGATTTATTCAATTTCACTTTTAATAATGGCATTTTCTTTTGTGTGCCCTTCCTGTTTAAGTAAATAGTATTTTTCTAGATTCATATACATTCGTTTAATTCATTCATAGATTTGACTGGATTTTTATTTATCAAATTCCATCGAGTAAAGCTTGATCAATTCACCTCGCTTTCCATAACGTGCGGTTAGTACAGTCAGGGGAACTGGAATGTATTAGATCGATGGTTCTCAATCCTTTTTCACCTATGGATCCCTTTGATTCCAATTTTTCTCTAAGGGGTCTCCATAGCCATTGGTTGATTATAAAACAAACATCCTATTGTATTTTTATGTTAAATATTATTAGGAATTGTGTAAAAAATGAAATATTTTGTGTATTGTAAATGCATAACTAATTTATTCTTTTTTTCTTCTATTCGTTTACTTGTTTCAATCATTTGACTTCGGCCAGCTGGAGGACCGCCTTTAGTCGAACGGATTAACCCCAGGACTTATTCTATGCAAGCCTAGTACTCATTGTATCGGCCTCTTTTGCCGAACCGCTAAGTTACAGGGACTTAAAAACACCAACATCGATTGTCAAGCGATAGTAGGGGGACAAACAGAGACACACAAATACATACATACAAACACACACACACACACACACACACACACACACACACACACACACATATATATATATATATATATATATATATATATATGATG
>NC_068985.1:5664066-5672624 GCF_001194135.2 Octopus bimaculoides
ACACACACACACACACACACACACACACACACACACATATATATATATATATATATATATATATATATATGATGGGCTTCTTTCAGTTTCCGTCTACCAAATCCACTCGCAAGGCTTTGGCCAGCTCGAGCTTATAGTAGAAGACACTTGCTCAAGATGTTACACAGTGGGACTGAATCTGGAACCATGTGGTTGGAAAGCAAGCTTCTTACCACACAGCCATTCCTGCACCTAATTTATTGCTCATAAACTTTTACACCACAATCTTATATGGACACCTAGGGGCCATGTGGACTCCGTTTGAAAGCGACTGCATTAGATAGTTGCATTAGAGAGTTACCCCTTAGGGAGCTCTTATACTGGTTTCAAATTTTGATACAAGGCCAGAAAGTTCGGGGCAAGGGGTAAGTCGATTAACACAACTCAAGTGTTCAACCGGTACTTATTTCATTAATCCCGAAAGAATGAAAAGCAAAGTCAACCCCGGCGGTATTTAAACGCGGAGCGCAAAGTCGAAAGAAAACGCAGCTGAGCATTTTACCCGTCGCGGTAACGATTCTGTCATTTCGCCGTCTTGAAGAGTTCCTATATGAAATGCCTAATATAACAAATTTCAATTAAGTTACAGTCATCGATAATATATTTTCTGTTCCTTATCGAACTTTATACGTTTTCAGTGGTGGGTTGCAATCCCATGGTAAATCATGACCGAACGGGGTCTCCTCAAATATCCTATTGCCTCAAACAAAACGGTGTGGCCACAGTTAAAAGTCTTTGATCACAGAGCTGCTTAATAAGGATTGGCCAATGGTTAAATATGAAAAAAACAAACAAACAAAAAAACAAATTGCGACTAAGATAAAAAAAATTATGTATAGTAGAAAAAGAAGTAATTTGCATTAAAAAATCTTATCTGCTCATTGAGCTGTTTTGTTATAACACATTCTTTGTTTGCCATCTTGTCCTTTGAGACTTATTTTAGGGGGAATTAAGACTTAAAAATAAGTGAACGATATTAGTCGAGTTCTTGAGTTGAAGGCCTAATGGGGTTAATGATTTATTAGGGCCAATGCACCGAATATTTTCTGATTCGCCCTGTCAGACAAGATATTAAATATCAGCAAGAATATAAACGGTGAAGCACTTGGAAATTAAATGCAGAGAGAGAGAGAGAGAGAGAGAGAAAGAGAGAGAGAGAGAGAGAGAGAGAGAGAGAGAGGGTGAGGTGGGTGGGTGTGGTATGCAGGAAATTAGGAATTAATGAAGGACCGATAGGAAATTAATTTCTAGTACAGTGTTGACTGAAAATTGGTCAATGCTAGCTGGTACAAAATCAAAGTCTGGTTAATCCTGAAGACATTGGGGAGTAAAGATTAAGGAATAAAGAATAAAAAAGACCTCTTGATTGCTATATTTTATTTGGGTCGCTTTTATATTCGGAATTGTCATCCTAACGTGGTGGTCCTAACGAAGGTCGATAAGATAAACTAAACATTACTCAAGTATTGGGATCGAACAAGTCATTCAGCTCTCCCCCGCTTTAAACTGGTTCACCGTCGGTTGCGACGACGAATGTTCCAGTTGATCCGATCAACGGAACAATCTGCTCGTGAAATTAACATGCAAGTGGCTGAGGGGTCCGCAGACACGCGTACACTTAATGTAGTTCTCAGGGAGATTCAGTGTGACACAGAGTGTGACAAGGTCGGCCCCCTTTGAATTACAGGTACAATTCATTTTTGCCAGCTGAGTTAAGTGGAGTAACGTGAAATGAGTTGTTCAAAGGCACAATGCGCCGCTGGGAATCGAACTCACGTGCTTATGACGGAAAGCCGAAGATCTTAACCACAGAGCCAAGCGCCTTCATTTCTCCATTCGCTGACGATGCTGATTTGATTCTGTGTAGAAATCATCATCAACATCACCATTATTATCATTATTATTATGTAAAGTAGTGGAATGGTGGAACCCTTAAAGAGTAAGAGAAAATGCCTTGCGTTGTTTGCTCTGGTGCTTGACGTTTTGAGTTCAAGTTCAATCTAATTCAACTGTGGCTTTCATCCCTCTGAGGTCGACCAAAAAAAACTACTATTTTAATAGTGGAGTTGATATATTAGGCCGCTCTCTTTCTATAAATTTCAGGCCTTTTGTCTATGTGAGAAAGGATTGCTTAGAAAAGTGAGGCAAGAGCCGCGAGCAAGATGTCCAGCTCCGTTCTATGAATAGTTGAATCACATCGTGAACTGCTGTAGGCTGATAATTGTGGATGTTGTACAGTGAACATTTGGCTGAACGGAATTACGAAAGGGTTGTGATTTTGAGAAATGATGATTGATCGAAAGTGTTCAGTACGAGGTTAGACGAGATACAACAGGACTGACAAGTGAATGAGAAGAAGAAAGATGAAGGGTTTTGACTGATGCCGCATACATAAAGTAGCTACATCAAAGAATTTGGACCTATTATATCAGCTTTATAATAGTTGCCAATCAGGCGGATGACCGTTATTTTAGTAGTTGTTAGTATTGTTTTACACTTTACTTCTTAGATATATGAACAATTCTCTAATGTTGGCGAGAAACTTGTGAGTGGACTGCAATGAGGAGGGCTGAAATATTATCTGGTTCTAAGCAACCAACCGAATCTGCGGATTGGGATTGTAGTCGTGACAATGTTAATGACGTGCTTTGATGAACACCAGAGATTGTGTTGTCTGCTAACCCTGGAATGGTTGGGTTTATATATTGGCGTTTTCTACTCTGATATCATTAATAGGAAATATTCCACCTTCTCGACTACAAACTGGTTGGAAATTATCAAGCAAAACAGAGGAGAATTTCGGAAACTGGTCGATGTCGGAGCATTTGATTTATTGGCCTGTCCAGACGTTTCAAGACAAAGTGTATTGTCTGACAATGCAGCTGTAAGTTTCCAGAGACTTATTTAACGGGATGCAATAAATCGCATTCTGGTAAAAACGAATGGTATGAAAAGACAAGCATAAGAGTACTCGAGTCATAAGACACACAAGTAAAATAAATCAATAAGCAGCTCCTGTGTCGGTGTCCACAATGTTCGAATCGCTGAAGAAACTCAATAACCGAATTATTGTAGGAACGTGCAAATGGACGGCGATTTTCCATGCAATAATCTTTTCTACTACAGGCAAAAAACCTGAAATTTTTGGGGCGGGGACTAGTCGATTACATCTACCCCAGTGTGTCACTGGTACTTAATTTACCAACTCCCAAACGATGAAAGGCAAAGTCGACCTCAGCGAAATTTGAAATCAGAACGTATAGACTGGAGAAATACTGCTAAGCATTTCGCCTGACGTGCTCAACGTTTCTGCCAGCTCGTCGTCTTGGTTAGCCATTAAGCTATTCATAATCCGTACGACAGAGTGTGTCTACCTGTAATTTGCTACCCAGCAAATTACAGGTAGACATCATCCAACAGGTTTCCGTTGTGTTTCTGTTTATTCATTTTCGCTCGAAGAATATTCGATAGTTAAGTTTGACGGTGGTGCAAACATCTCGCTTGTGGCCGAGACCATGATGAGTGATAGTTTTGTACAGAGGAAGATTAATGCTACAAACATGTGCAGTTAACGACCAACGTCAGATGATAAGATGTGTCAAATTTTGCATTGATGTTGGTAGAATCTTCATAGTGTGAAAGTGGCCAAGTGAGAAGTTTCTTTGTTAGAATTCCAAGCCCATAGGTTTTGAGTTCAAAACCAATGTAAGAATTGTGTTGCGTATTTGGAGTGCACATTTAATTCTGGCGGCCTTAGTTTCTCAACTGTCAGGTATGACTTGTAGGATATCTGGAAAAATATCTGACATGGACCAATCTTCTGTTCTGGTGTTGATTGCGTCTCTTTTTTCTCCTTTTTTCTTTTTTCTTTTGTTTCTTCGATGTAGCGATGTCAGCGGGCGAATGACCATCCTGCCAAAACTTCCCCTTACATACTCGCCGGTAGGCTCTGACAGCCAGCACCTACTAACTGTCACGTGACACTGTCTAAGCTTCAACTGACCAATGGAAGGCAATGGCGCGTAATTTTAGCCCACGCCCTCTCTATACCTGCCTTCCAGCAGTATCGTGTTAGTTTCAGTTCCAGCAGCCACAGCCGACCAGCTGTTTGGTGATACAAGCTTTCGAACCAGGCGGAGGGCGCGCTATGAAGGAGACCGCTACCTTGGCCTACCTGTTAATCATCGATGCTGCTTAAGTGACAGCCAGCCTCTCCTAGCGACTCTATATCCCAGTCGTCGTGTTATGGCTTTCAAGCCATTTGGGGTCTTCCCGTTTCAGCCATATATAGAAGCTAGACAAAATCTGGTTTCATTCAAAATCCGATAGGGTTAATGAGTATAAACAGGTAAGATAATTACGGAAAGTGGATATCAGAGTAAATTAAAAAGTTTCGCAATTTTTGTAAAGAACTAAAAGATATAATGAAGAAAAGCTTCCACATTAAGTAATATTCATTTATTCTTTTATGTGTTTCAGCCCGATAGCTGTGGCCATGCTGGAACACCGCCGATATCACCATTTTTTTAATGGTTATTACTATGTGGTTGGTTTTTGGTGAATGACGGAATTTCAGAATGCTGTCCTCCTTTCAGTTCCTTGCTTTGATGTAGATTCCTCAGAGATGTTGGAATAGGAAATGCTTCAACGGTTACCTTAAGGGAGACTGTTATCAAATATTATGCCTACATTCAGGTGTGTGAGTGTATATATTTATATATATATATTCATATATCTATATGTATATATATGCTTGTATATACACACACGCACAGGTATGTGTATGGTGCATAATATATTTGTGTATACACGATGGTATTTATCCATGTGACGTAGAGCAACGTACATTTCAAAGCGAATTGACCGTTAATTTTGATTGACAAGTAATTATTTCACTCCCACTTTCCTTATTTCTCCTTCAGTCTTTGGCTGTCTAATTTAAAAGACTTAATCCTCATAAGAGGTCTTTAACAAGCCAGTTTCTACACCTACTTCCTCCCCACCTTACTCTTTCAATCTTTCATTATTTCCTTGAGTGTTATCTTTATATTTTCACATTATTCATTTTGTCTGCTACTGTATCATGGCTGATGTATTTTTAATCCCTGCCTTCTTTCTATAATCATGTTGTTTTGCTGCTTCGACTTTCAGCGTTCCGCGTTTTCTGGTTTCATCCCGTCTACCTTCGTTTCTCTTTAGCCATTTCCTTATCACTTTATATTACTGTCTTTCATCTCTACATTTCTCTCCCCTCATTCCATCACAGTGTTTCATCTCATACCACTCTTTTTCATCATTCCTTTCTTTCTCTTTCTCCAGTTACCTCCACCGCACTCACTGTAATTGCTGGAGGAACACTCCACTATGTCCTTCCTCACGAAGTCTGAACTCTCTAAAATTTCTTCCTCACCAACGTATATTCCCTAAACATAGACCTCCGTACATTCAAAAAGAACTCTAACGTTATAAGTACCACTAGTCAGCTTAGCGTTGCCGTTTCCTCACCCAGAATAACATATTTCTATCTATCTATCTATCTATCTTTCTTTCTATCTATCTATCTATCTATCTATCTATCAAATCACTGAAACAAAATAAAAGAATATATATATATGTTTTTTCTGTGTATATGTGAAGGGGTAGATGGGGCTCATTAGCCGTGGTGAAGGCAACTCTTCTAGGAGAAGGACACTCGGACATAAAACCAGGTCATTGTAACGACAGTCCCTTAATTGGCTGCCCTATCAAAGCCATGAGTGGTTGATGGGGTGGATTGGGCTCCTGTTTTGAAGCAAAGTCATGATTAGGACAACCAGTATAGGAGAATAAAACTCTGAATTCAAATTGCTGGCTTGCAATTTCCTTTTGAGGAAAAGCCTAGGAGAACGTACTCCGATATGAAACCTGCAGTCAACTTAGTACTAGTCATCTTGCTTTGCTTGTCACTGGAGTCTACTATTTTGACCCCGAGAGTGGCAAAAGCGTTGTACAAGCGTTTGTCACTGAAATCCAATGAAGTACAAAACACCATCACCATACAATCGTCACTTTTCAAAAGTCCTATGGCGATAGAGATGTGGCAATGTATGCAGACTTGACCAGTTGGAAGTATACAGCTACAAATCTGCGCATAAGGTGGCAGGGTTCTTATTTTAACATCGCTAACATGTTTCCATGGACAGGAACTGTTTTTGGTGGAGAATCCTGTGTCTGAGCAGCCCTTTTAAGGAGAACACTGCTCACCTGGATATACTGGTTGTCTACCGTTGTCATTGTGTTTAATGTGTAAATCAGTGGTTCCTGACAATTTGAAATTTCTCTCCTCTTCGGAGTTTGTTTTTTGTTCCTCCACCTTGTTCTTTATGTTTCATATGAAAAGCCTATTTAAATCATGATAAAAAATGAAAATGGTTTCTTATTACATGAATCGTTAAGTGTGTAACAATAAAATATTTAATATTATCTTCACAATGAATGCAGTCTTTAAGTCATTGCTTTAAAATGATTTCAAAATCTTATTAAATTCGTTAAAAAAACCCATTTGATTTACTAAGACAGATCGTTAATTCAATTACTTTCTAAGAGAAACTCTCTCTTGTTAACGTCATGCACCTCCTCACCTCTATTAAAGATGGTTATAAATCCTCTGAGTAGAGATTACTTGTATAAATCTACATATTTTTAATCTTTACCTTTCATTCTAAATTTGAAATAACTACGTATTTGTGTTTGCCTCCCCTCCCCTGATACACTGCTTGGGGTGTTGGTTTGTTTACGTCTTCGTAGCATAGCGGTTCGACAAAAGAGAACGATGGTGGGAGTAACAGATTTACAAAAAAAAAATGTACTGGGGGGTGGTCTATAAGTTCGACTAAACCATTCAAACTGGTGCTCCAGCATTGCCGCAATCCAATGATTGAAAGCAAATAAGAGATAAAATATAATCTTTTCTACTCTAGGCACAAGGCCCGAAATTTTGGGGGAGGGGGAGAATTGATTAGATCGATCCCAGTACGCAATTGGTACTTAATTTATCGACCCCGAAAGGATGAAAGGTAAAGTCGACCTCGGCGGAATTTGAACTCAGAACGTAGCGGCAGACGAAATACCGCTAAGCATTTCGCCAGGCCTGTTAACGTTTCTTATTTCTTTATTGCCCACAAGTGGCTAAACATACAGAGGACATACAAGGACAGACAAAGGGATTAAGTCGATTAGATCGACCTCAGTACGTAACTGGTACTTAATTTATCGACCCCGAAAGGATTAAAGTCAAAATCGACCTCGGCGGAATTTGAACTCAGAACGTAACGGGAGACGAAATACCGCTAAGCATACGCCCGACGTGCTAACGTTTCTGCCAGCTCGCTGCCTTTAGAGTTTAAATATATAATAAATAGTTAAATTATATGTGATAAACGTAAGCTTAGAATACATTTTATCTGATAGCTGATATATATATTAAAAAAATATGGAGTGGTTTTCTGCTGTAACAGTTTCATTAAAGACTAACAATAACAACAAGAGTTTACTTGAAGATTTTCTAATTCCTGATACTTTTTCACCTGATTGTCGTACTGTCACCTATATAAATGATATCAAGTAGAACTTAAGTACAACAATGGGAAACAATTTAATGCGGTACACAGATTTATCGAATTGTGACCAAGCGAGTTGTCAGCAAGCTATTTGCAACTCTAGCAGTTTTAAGTAGATTCAGCGCCTGACAATCTCCTAGATAACGTTCTCTCTTTAATATAAATTCATTAATGCTTGCTGGTTATTAAATTAGAGTGTTTTTTCAGAAGTTTATTCAATTATTTTATTCTTTATTTATTCGTTATTTGTAACCAGCTACTACTATACGTAATTGAAAATGTTGCTGTCAAACAACTTTTCCAGAAGATGTTTCATATATATATTATTTTTGTCAGATGAATTCGATTTATATTCTGCATTATTGTTCAGTGGTGCTCTGCTACATTTACACTGCTAACACCTGAACCAATTCATTTGTTATTTCTCTCTTCTGAACGGATTAAAGCTGTTATCAGCTAATTTAAATTCCTTTAAAGAACAGTGTAAATTTTGCAATCGCTACAATGCTTACCACTTCTTTGCTCATAATGTTAATTTTATAAAACAAACAATTCTGTTACAGCACCCGTTTTCATTTCTCCAAGGTCAATGAATATAATTTTAATTATTGTCGTAATAAAGCAATCATTATTAATCATCTAATTAATTTTAACTTGTAATTTTGTTTTAATCAATTATATTATAAATTTACTTTTAATTATTCGACTATACAGGCGTGGTTGTGTGGTAAGAAGTTTGTTCTCCAGCCACATGGTTTCGGGTTCAGTTCCAATACGTGGCACTTTGGGCAAGTATTTGCTACTATAGCCTCGGGCTGGCCAAAGTATTGTGAATGGATTTGGTAGACAGAAACTGGAAGAATCCCGTCGCATATGTATGTATATATATATATATATATATATATATATATATATATATAT
>NC_068985.1:5673002-5675538 GCF_001194135.2 Octopus bimaculoides
AAGAGAATGCGACAAGGGTGGGCCACAAGTGCTACGTCGATCTCCTTTCACCGCCAGACTTAGTTCGATCCGAGGTTATTCTTTATTCCTTCCTTGTTTCATTCATCGGGCAGTGGCCATGCTGGGGCATCGCCTTGAAAGGTTTTATCGAACAAATCGATCTCAGTATCTATATATTCTATCGCTGTTTGTGCTGAACCTTTAAGTCACGGGGACGAAAGTAATCAAAGCGGTGGCTGGGTACACACAGAAAGACACCCCTACATAATACACACACACACACGCACACAAACACTCATGTGTGCATGGAATTTCTGTGTTCCAAACTCACTAACGGAGCATAAGTGGTCAGCTTGCCCAATGTGCCGCGCAGTGGGTTGGATTCAACTACTATATGATTGTGAGGCGAACTACATAAGCCATTTCTTTCTCGTCCAGCTATCTTGGCTGATGTACGATGTAGGAAGGAGATTAAAAAGCGAATAATGCTATCAAAATTCGCATTCTCAAAATTGCATAACATTTTGCGAAACCGAGATCCGTATAATGAACCGCAACGTATTCTCTGTGTTCATGAATAGAAGCATGGCATGGCGTATAACATCAGAAGTGAGACGGTGCTTGGAGGGCTGGGAAATGTGATTCTTAAGAGGATTATTGCGGACAGTATGGACAGACAACGTGTTTAATGAAGAAGTGATGACCCAGGCTGCGGTAAATAGGAAACTGCTTTGTGGGAGAAGGGCCAAGCAGCTAAGATTTCTTGGTCATGTGATGAGGAAAGATAGCCTGGAGAAGGTTGATATGGATGTCAAGCTTGATGAACGGGTTGGAAGAAAGAGGCCTCACATACACAGGCATGAGTGAGAACGAGTTGCGTATTTGAGAGAGAGAGAGAGAGAGAGAGAGAGAGAGAGAGAGAAGAGAGAAGAGAGAAGAGAGAGAGAGTTGTGTAAAGGGAGAGAGAGAGGAGAGAGTGTGTAAGAAGAGTGAGAGTGGTGTAAGAGGAGAGAGAGAGAGGAAAGAGTGGTGTAAGAGGAAAGAAAGAATGTGTGTGAATGTGTGTGTGCGGGGCTGGAATGATGAAACAGTAGAAATAGATGACATAGTATCTTTACCCAATAAGGCGCAGCAGTATTGGAGATAATCGAATGATCCTGTCAGAGTGGGAAGCATGCGAACCACCACCACCACCAGCACCACCACCACCACCATCAGTGAAATCATTCATGTTTTACTTTCATAATGTCAGCTATTCCGCGAGGCTCCTACGACAATGAGCAATGTTACAGGACAGGAGAAAAGGGATGAGCCAGAGATACACAATGGAAGGAGGAAAAAAAACACACACACACACACAAAAAAAATAAATAAATGACAAAAATGGCAAAAAAGAAAAGGGAGTAGCGAATGCTGTTGGGAATTCTTGTCGTCGTGCTGCCGTTGCCGCGGTGGCGGTGGTGATGAGAATAATGGGGAAAGGGGAAAGGGACCAGCTGCAACGCGTGTGGGGAGCTGAGAAGGGTTGAGCTTCGTCTGACTATCGATAAGGGTGTTGGATGGAAGAAGGGGTCGGACTTGCTTGCGGGACTTCGGTTGCGGCCGATCTCTATGACATATAAAAGAGGGAATTTGCAGAAACGCATTCTTCGAATATCTTTATTGTGCATCCATATTGAATGTTTTGGAAGACGAGAAGATGTGGAATTATTTCGATGACGTTTGTCATTGTTTTACCCTAGTAGTAGTAGTAGTAGTAGTAGTAGTAGTAGCGGTTGCAGCAGCAGCAGTAGTAGTAATAATAGTAGTAGTAGTGTTAGTAGTAGTAGCAGCAGCAGTAGCAGTAAAGCAGCAGTAGCAGTAAAGCAGCAGTAGAGGTCGTAGTAGTAGTAGTAGTAAAGCAGTAGCAGTCATAGTAGTAGTAGTAGTGGCAGCAGCAGACGTCGCAGTAGTAACATCGGCAGCAATAGTAGTATAAGTAGTAGTAGTAGTAGTAGTAGTAGTTTGTAATAGATGTGCATTGCCTGAGTATCTTACTGAGCACGAGGGTGCGTGACTCAGTGGTTAGACCATTCGGCTCACGATCATAAAGCCGTAAGTTCCACTCCTGGCAACGCGTTCTGTCCTTCGGCATGACACTTTATTTCACATTGCTCCAGTCTACTCAGCCGGCACAAATAAGTAGTACCTGTAATTTACCAGCCTTGTCACACTGTGTCATACTGAATCTCTCTGACAACTGCGTTAAGGGTACACATGTCTGTGGAGTACTCAGCCACTTGCACGTTAATTTCACGAGCAAGCTGTTGTTCCATTGATTGGATCAACTATATCACTCGTTGTCATGGGATCCGGCTGGGATGACATCTCGTGATGGCTGGCTACGTGTCACATGGCTACAGCGGATAAAGGCGGCGAGCTGGCAGAAACGTTAGCGCGCCGGGCGAAATGCTTGGCGGTATTTCGTCTGCCGCTACATTCTGAGTTCAAATTCCGCCGAAGTCGATTTTGCCTTTCATCCTTTCAGAGCCGATTA
>NC_068985.1:5675548-5681300 GCF_001194135.2 Octopus bimaculoides
GGCTACGCACTGGGGTCGATATAATCGACTTAATCCGTTTGTCTGTCCTTGTTTGTCCCCTCTGTGTGTAGCCCCTTGCGGGTAGTAAAGAAATATCATGGTTACAGAGGATGAGCAAGTTTCTTGCAGAGATGGGAACTGACAACCCGAGCAATGCCGACAAATGGAGGATGCTGTGACGTATTTCAACGCCATATGTCCCCATACTTGACCTGACCTGACTTGATCTTTAATCAAAAGATATTAACGATTATTCTGCATTAATACTTGAAACTGATCTAGATTTAGAAAAAAAAATGGAATAAATTATAAAGTTGTGGTCACAGATTGAATTATCAAGATAAAAAACAAAGAAAAAAGAAATAAACACTGCATTTAGAATGCTTCGAAGTTACATCTGATATAGAGAATTTATGCTGAATAAAAGATGGTAGAGAACTTTATTATCTACAAAGCATTTCAAAATATTCGTTGTAAGATTATAAAAATAACTAAGAAAGACCAATCGGAAACCAAAAGACATTGCTATAAAACACATTATAAAAAGCATCTGTTTTCGGTTTTCAAGGAGGCTCACGAATATAAAACAGAAGCTGAAATGACAGTTTTGAATAAAAACGGAAGGTAAGTACCTACATAAACTCTGAAGACAGAAACAACTAAACTAAATATTGTTTATACCTCAAAAATAATAATAATAAGTGAAATAAAAAATAAAAGGTGGAAATAGACAAAATAATAATAATAATAATAATAATAATAATAATAATAATAATAATAATAATAATAATAATAATAATAATAATAAAACGAGAATAGTAATAATAAAACGAGAAAGCAACCATACTCTGGGATATGCCAATACACACAGATAGAGAAATTAAGGCAAATAGACCAGATATAGTTGTCAAAGATCACGAAGAAAAAAAATGCTTTCTAATTGATGTATCAATACCAGCAGATGACAACGTTTCTCTAAAAGAAATGGAAAAACTTTCAAAATACAAAGACCTGGAAATAGAGGTAACTCGAATGTGGAATCTAAAAACAGAAACAATTCCTATCATAGTAGGTGCCTTAGGTATAATAAAAAAAATATTCAGACAAATACATAACAAAAACACCAGGACTTACAAATATATATAACATACAGAAAATTGCACTACTGGGCACTGCACACATTCTACGCAAAACACTTTCAATACAGTAACCATAAGAGCATCACAGCAAACCACAGCACATACCCAAGGCGCACAGAGCTGCGCTCGGTAGTGAAATGAAAGCACGTTATAAAAATAAAACTACTGAACAATAATAATAATAATAACGACAAAGCTGCTAGCTGAGACGAACTGGTCTGAAAGCTGCACTCCGGCTGATACTTGGTTATGACACGTGAGCAAAACTTCCTCACTTGCGTGTGTAATGGCGAATATATTATATGACTGCAGAATAGGTTGTGGTGAGAAAGAAACAATTAACCAACTCGGTTCCAGCTGCTCAGAAAGAATTCCTCTGAAGACATGAACTTTTATAAAGTGGAAATTAGATAAACATTATCAGATACCAATAATGAACCAACCAAGAAGGGGCTTGGAAAATGACAAAGCGACTAAAAATCTGAGATATACCAATCTAATCAGACAGGCTGATGGATTCTAATCAAGCGGATATTATTGTCAAGGAGTTTACAGGAAATTTAGCGTTTCCCAAATAATGCATCATTTGCGACAGACAATAAAGTGTGGCTGAAAGAAAACAGCGAAATGATTTGAATATAAAAGATATGCAGAAGAAGAGAACCTGAAGACGGGGATCGAAAACAGAACCAATACAAAAACGAGATGGTATCAAAAAGTTCCCGGACTTATGTTAAATGAAAAAATAACTTATTTACCTAAGTTTTAACATCATCTCCTTCGAAATAGCAATATACCGGTCCCAGTCATTCTTGGAATCCAGCCTGGAAGTCGTGTTCTGTGAGTGAGTCGAAGATTTTCCGCGATTCGCTTTGGATCTCGTCAACGGTGTTAAAATGGTGACGTTTGAGCTGCATTTTAATCATGGACAAAAGATGGAAGACCGCACGTGATCAATCTGGCGAATAGAGTGGGACCAAAAGCGACACCATGCTGTTTTTGGTGGGAAACTGACGACTGAGGAAAGATCGGTTGACAGGGGACATTGTCATCGCGAAGAATCCAATATTCAGCGCTCTACAGAATCGGTCTCTTTCACCAAATATCTCCCCTCAAACGCTTCAAAATGTTGCCGCCGTAGAACCCTCGACTGAGAGTCTGGCCCTGGGGGACCAATTCTCGATGCCTAATACCACATTTCCTAGGATAATGCTCGTGGCAGGCTTTCCCGATCGCTAATTGTCTTTCAGGGCCGTTCTTCCGCTTTTGAAACGCCCGTGCAACTCGGAATATTGCGTACGTCACCGTAAGATTGGCCTCGTCACCGTAAGATTGCCAAAGCATGCTCAATGTCTCTGTAGTAGACTTCCCAAGTTTAACGCAAATTTTCATGTTGGCTCTTTGTTCCCGTCTAAGACAAAATCGCAGACTACAGCATACACGTGATCACAAAAACACAAATTTCACAATTTGCAAAGTAAACACAGCGATGTCACTCAGTACACTGCTCAGAAAGGTCGCTGCTAGCTCCCATGCGCACGCAGCTGTGTGCTGTCTTCTGTTGGCACGCTACAGAACTAGTCTGGAAACATTTTGGATACAACTTCTTATCATATGCGAATAAGGAAAGATTAAAAACGAAACGGATGACTATATAAACTAGCAACCTAACATTTACATACATAGAACGACACCTATTTGTTAACAGCAAGAAACTTTCTCCACGGCAAAATACAATCAACGGCTCTCTTGTGGGTTCAAATGTGCCCTAAGCATATTGGAACTGGTAGCAAGTGTCTATTCATATGCGTCACTGCTTATCGCTGTCAATCCGTGTTTTATTTACGGTGAGTCACTGAATAGCGCAATCAGTCATTGAATGATGACAGAAACATCGTAAGAGGGATCTGCCTCTCATGTCAGTTAGCAGCCTGTGTCTTTCCAGTCCCTGTTTGTGAAGAGGATATAACCACTCCGACATGCGTGCATCCAACAGTCAGGTTAGGGGAAGCTGTGGACTCACTCGGTGTGTTTACATCCTTTCTCTTCTACAGTTAAGATACGATCTTTTGTCTACAGTTATCTACACCACTGTTTAGCACTGTCACCCCCGAACAGAGGGAAAACCGATACTAGGCGCTGCAAACAATCCAAGCACAAACATTAGCGTTGAGTGCACAATCAAAGTAAGCAGTTAAAAAAAGACACTGAAAGAAAAAGAAAACATGTTTCCGATTTTGGCACAAGTTCAATAGTTTTAAGGAGATGGGTTAATCGATTTTAGCGACTTAAGCATTTGATTGGTAGTTAGTTTTATCGACCTCGAAAGGATGAAAGGCAAAAATCGAGTCAGGTTGATTTAAGCAGAGTGTAAAAAACCCGGAAGAAATACGGCAAAAAATCCCCGCCCCACGCTCCAACAATTCTTTCAGTTTGCAGCTTTAAAAAGTATGATGATGATGATGATGATGATGATGATGATGATGATGATGATGATAATAATAATAATAATAATAATAATAATAATAATTTCATATTTTGGCACGAAGCCAGCAAGTTTGGGGTTAAGTCGATTACATTCAACCTGTGTTCAACCGGTACCCATTTTGTCGGCCCTGTAATGATGAAAGGCCAAGTTAATCTCGACGGAATTTGAATTCAGAACGTAAAGACAGACGAAATGCCGCTAAGCATTTCACCCGGCGTGGTAACGTTTATGCCAGCTTACCGCCTCCAGTAAGCAGATAATAATCCTTTCTACTGTAGGCAGAGGTCATGAAAATTTTATGGTTGTGGTAGTGGTGAAGAAAGTGTTGATTACATCGACCCCCGAAAGGATGAAATGCAGAATCGACCTCAGTGGAATTTGAACTCTGACCGTCAAAAGTCGAAAGAAATATCGCGAAGCATTTTTCCGGCGTGCTAACGATTCTTATTTCTTTATTGTCCGTAAGGGGATAAACAAAGAGGGGACAAACAAGGACAGACAAAGGGATTAGCAGATTACATCAAGCCCAGTGCGTAAATGGTACTTATTTAATCGACCCCGAAAGGATGAAAGGCTAAGTCGACCTCGGCGGAATTTGAACTCAGAGCGTACCGGAAGACGAAATACAGCTAAGCATTTCGCCTGACGTGCTAACGATTCTGCCAGCTCCCCAACCGCAATAAAAACATAACAGTAACAAAGAAAAAAAAAAAAGAAAAAAAACCGGCAACAACAAAAACGATTCGGGATGCTGACCTCTATCGTCAGTTGACCGTTACAAACATTCTGATAGGGGTTTCTTGTCACAGTCCGAATGCCTTATATTTTAGACGAAGGGTAATTGAAGATCAAAGGTCACGACCATTTACAAAAGCCTTAATAGCATTATCGACTTGAAATAAGTCCAGTTGAGAAAGACAAGCGTATCAATACCTTAGTATGATCGATGATTAAATCTCCTTTCTTTTCTACCATCAAAGAATAACTTCCAATACCTCGATTTGTTTTTGGATAAATTGAAACGATGTTCAATTTAGAGAGAAGAGGAGAAATTTGGTGCAGTAAAAATATGTCTCGGAGGGGCATTATCGACGTGAATTAGATGATAAATCAGCCAGAAACCATAGAGGCCGGGTGCTTATAAGTACATTGTGCAGCACAAACAATTAAATTATTGATCTTGAGAGGAGGCTGAACACAAAGGAATTCCGGTCGATGTCTGTCACGACACATATTTGTATACGCCTATATTGCATCCTATGACGTTCAAACATGATGGATGCACGAATTCACAACACACACACACACACACACACACACACACACACACACACACACACTTATACACAGAGACAGACAAACAGACAGCTTCACATACACACGCACGCACGCACACACATGCACACTCTCTAGTAGACGTTTACCTATATACAGAAACAGCCTCAAATTCAATCTCACTGACGTAAGCCTAATCAGTGAAGAATCACATACGTATTGATATGAAACAGATGATCGACCAAGTGGAGGCAGATATAATAGAGCGGAAATTGTTTCCTAGAGGCACACCGTGTATACGCAAACTCCCGCTGAGAAATGGATGTTTATAGATATACACAAACACACATACTAACTCCCGCATACACACACACACACACACACACACACACACACACACACACACACACACACACACATATATATATATATATTTATTTCTACACATATACAGCGGCAAGAGTGCATGAGTCAAATAATCTATACCTCTATTTATCTATCTATCTATCTATCTATCTATCTTCTATAAGAGGAGCAAGAAAAGAAAAGCAAACACAAACAAAGCAGGGAGATACACAACTCCCGAAAACACTCCAGACACCAACACAAGCACACACAACTACAACACAAGCAACAAAACCCCAAAAGCAAGTACACACACAATGCTCACTGCCATCAACACAAAAAACTCAGAGTTGATGGAATACATCAACACAAAAACAAACATAACAAACGAAGACATAAAAACCAGCAACCACCCATACACAACACCGCCAGAACACATCAAAATACTACACATAACACCAACCCTACACCACACACTAAAATCTATTTTTCCAAAGGCAGTTGG
>NC_068985.1:5685230-5685838 GCF_001194135.2 Octopus bimaculoides
AGCTCTACATTGTATTTGTCCCATCTTCGTTGAGCCCTGTGTGGCTAATAAAAGAAATGTATCTATCTATCTATCTATCTATCTATCTATCTATCTATCTATATATCTGTCTGTCTGTCTGTCTGTCTGTATGTCTGTCTGTCTGTCTGTTTCTCTCCCTATCTCTATATATGTGTGTGTGTGTATGTGTGTGTGTATGTATACAAGGAGAAAAGACAAAATCATGCCAGTATGTGTATGTACAAGTGCATTCACATACCTGTTTATAGCTAGACCGTCCGTTAATGACACTACACACGCACCCACGCGCGCGGACACACACAGCTTACTGCAAGGTTCTGCATCATGCAACCCCACCCCGCAGCGCAGCGTAGCACTTGTCACGTGCATACTCCACTCCTTTAATCTGCTCAGAATGTAAGAGTTTCATGAGGTTTTGGGACAGCAGAACATTTTTGGATATAAAGATTAGACCAAGTGTGCAAACTATTATCTGTCTATCTATCTATCTATCTATCTATCTATCTATCTATCTATCTATCTATCTAGCTATCTGTCTGTCTGTCTGTCTGTCTTTTCTTCTTTCTTTCTTTCATTCTTCCTTTCTA
>NC_068985.1:5686072-5689518 GCF_001194135.2 Octopus bimaculoides
ATATATATATATGTATATATATTATATATATACATATATGTGTGTGTGTGTATGTATGTATGTGTATGTATGTACGTATGCGTGTGTATACATGTATGTATGTATGTATGTATGTATGTGCCTATTTATATATGTATATACATGTAAATACAGATGAAACTGAAATAAGTTTCTGTTGCGGCCACTGTCTTAAACAATGAAGAGCAAATTGTTAATATTTAAACCAATCAAATAATATATGTTTGTCCATAATTGAAAGACAGAATTATACAAATATATAATGGAATTAATAATCAAAGGAAAACTTTCTGAGTGAGACAAGAATTAATTAAAATTCAATACTGGCTCGAATTCTATACGTTTAGCCTATTGATTAGAATACGCACACACACACACACACAAATGCACACGCACATACATAAATACACGATGGCCTCTGCCGGCGCTTCCGGGGCGTGGAGAAGTGGGTAGGATATTCGGCTTACGGTCGTAAGAGCCTGAGTTCGATTCCTGGCAGTAGGCTGTGTCCTTGTGCAGATGGCACGTTGCGTCAGTCCACTAATTTGGCAACAATGAGTTGTACCAGTAATTCAAAAGGGGCAAGCCTTATCACACTCTATGCCACGCTGAATCTCCTTGAAAACTACGTTAAGGGTACACACAGTGGATGGAGTACTCAGCCACTTGAATGTTAGTTTCACGAGTCGGCTGTTCTGTTGACTGGATCAACTGAAGCTTTGTGACATCGGTTCTTGTGCAAAGCGCTTTATTTCATGTTGCGCCAGTCCACTCAGCTGACGTAAAAAGAGTTGTACCAGTAATTCAAAAGGGGCCAGCCTTGACACACTCCGTGTCACGCTGAATCCCCTTCAGAACTGCATTGGCTTCATGTATGTCTGTGGAGTGCTCGTGACACCAGTGTTTCGAAATTATTGTGTCTCTTTAGACATCGCTAACATTGGAGCTATGAACTAAACAAGGATTGTACTTCTTGTTTGTAGAGCTGTTGTTTTTCTTTTTCTCAGTCATTAGATTACGGCTATGCTGGGGCACCACCTCGAAAAATTCTAGTCGAACAAATCAAACCCAGTTCTTATACATTCTACCTTGGTACTTATACTATCAATCTCTTCTGCTGTACTGCTAAGTTATGGGGACGCAAACACACCAACAACAGTTGTCAAACGGTAATGTAGGACAAACACAGACACAAAAAAAACACACACCCAAAGATACTTACATATATAATCACACACACGCATATACACACACACACACACACACACATATACACACACACACACACACACATATATATATATTTAGCTTGGTTCCATCCTAGAATTACGTCACGTGCAGGTGTGTGTCGGGAATACTTTGTCACCTGGCAAATTAGTTCAATCTGATCGAATGATTGAAACTTCATACAAAGAAACAAAACAAAAAGCAAAAAGAATACAAAACTGGCATTGCGTCGGTTACGACGACAAGGGATCCAGTTGATCTCCAGTCAACAGAACAGCCTGCTCGTGAAATTAACGTGCAAGTGGCTGAACACGCCATAGTCACGTGTACCCCTAACGTAGTTTTCAGGGAGAATCAATGTTACACAATGTGACTAGGTTGGATCTTTGAAATACAGGTACAATTCATTTTTGTCAGCTGAGTGGACTGGTGCAACGTGAAATAAAGTTTCTTGCTCAAGGACTCAATGAACCCCCGGGAATTGAACTCAGGCGCTTATGATTGTGGGTCGAATGCTTCTAACTACTAAGTATATATACTGTATATATATATAGAGAGAGAGAGAGATAGACAGACAAATTGATAGATAGATAGATAGATAGATAGATAGATAGATAGATAGATAGATAGATAGATAGAGAGAGAGAGACAGAGAGAGAGAGAGAGGGGGAGAAATTGATAGTTAGATAGACAGACATTTAGAAGGAGAGGGGGATAAAGAAGTGACATAGATGTATAGATAAATAGATAGATAGATAGATAGATAGATAGATAGATAGATAGATAGATAGATAGATAGATGGATAGATAGATAGAGAGGGAGGGAGAGAATGAGGGAAGAAGAGAAGGCGGGAGAGATGGAATGGTTATTTTGGAAATGTTCAAATCTTTTTCTATCGGAAATTAACAAACCTATAGAGGAATGAATTCGCAATCGTTCAAGATTAATGCCTTTTTGTTGTCTTTGTGGCTTTAAAAGTGGGAAGAATATAAGCTACGATGATCGTTATATGAAAGTCTTCGAGGTTGGATTGTGGAATGGCAAATACACCACGCTTCCATCATTCAGATGACAGAGACTGAAACAACAAAGAGGATTCACCTAAACGAGCCTTGAAACGGTTAGTGATGAAGTGGTGTTCAATCAGGGCCGATGTATACGAGAAAAAATCAGGTAAATATTGATATTCGTGCTACGTTTCAGCAACTGGAGCAAAATAGTGTGGCCACATGCACAAATACACATCAGCCTTGATATATGTTTAGAAATAAACAAAAATACAAGGACACACTTTTCCATTTATGTATGTGTAAAGATATGTGTGTATGTACGTATGTGTGAGTCTATACCAATATACATACATACATACATACATACGTAGGTACAGGTTTATACCTGTAATTATTGGGGCACTGGCATATGTAACACACTGCTTATATAACAGTCTTGAGAAATTAGACTTCTCAAAAGCAGAAAGGAGAAAGCTGATTCGAAGACTACAGGTTCAACCCATCACTGGAACTGTAAAAATTTGTAAAGTTTTCCAGAAGTTTATCATTTAAATACATATGAGCAAGTCTAGATATGCAGCTATATGCATGAGAATACATGCATAAAACATACAAATCTGCACATATACATACATACATACATACATACAAACAAAAATATCCTGTTCATGATGTTGAAATTGCAATGAAGGAGCCTTGGATCTAGGTTCGAAACCAGCTCTTTCTCTATTGGCAAGAAATCTTGAAATAAAAATTGAATAATGATATATACGCAGATGCGCGCACACACACACACACACACACACACACACACACACACACACACACACACACACACACACACACACACACCTGTAAACGTTTTTGTAAAAGAAATACATATGTGTGTATATGTACATATATATATATATGTATGTACATACAGAGAGACATAGACGCTTCTGTGTATGAGGGTAGATGTGTAGACATATTTTCTGGTGTATATACGGAAAAATAGTTTGATTCTATAATTAACAGAAGCGGAACTTCATGCAACATACATACATACATGCAGGGCACAGAAAATGGAAACGGTGTTTCCTAGGGCTAAATAGCAGTAGCATTCTTCCCTTTCATGGGACTGCCACATTAAGTTGGCAACATACCATTACTTTATGTATATATATATATATATATATATATATATATAT
>NC_068985.1:5690651-5691421 GCF_001194135.2 Octopus bimaculoides
CAACTGAGAGCAATAGTCTAGACGGCTCAGAACAAATGTCTTCCATAGAATCAACATGACTTTTTGATCCATTGTACGGAAAGTCCTCAGTATCCACCCCGCCAGTTGTCTGCACCTTGCTGTCAACTTGACAATGTGCATGTGAAATGATGCATCACAACACATGTTGATGCCCAGATCTCTTACTGTTTGTGGTTCTGGGATTGCAGTACCTCCGGCCCTGTGTATGCCAGTTGGGAGGTACTCATGGTCTTGTAGCGCAGTACTTGAAATTTTTTTGCATTGAACTGCATATTATTTTGCTCTGCCCACTCATATATTGCATTTAGGTCATACACACATACATATGTATATGTATACATAAAGCCACACACATATATATGCACATAATATAGCATATCACATAAATTTATGCATGTATATATCTGCATCTGTATATATATATATGTATGTATGTATGTATGTATGTATGTATATATATATATATATATATATGTATATGTGTGTGCGTATGTGTGTGTGTGCATATATGTATGTATGTATGTACGTATGTATGTATAAAGCCCTTCAACTACGTAGAGCTTGATGCCAAAGAACTTATCGAAGTGGTAAGTGGTTGCCTTGCTTATAACTCTCTCTAGTTCACTCATTCCCATTTCTCATCGAATAATAAAACGCGTATTTGTTCAAACACACACGTATGCTTATTCGTTTCAGCCTGTAGGGATTTCAGCGAATGCATATACTTACATGTATATATATATATATAT
>NC_068985.1:5691944-5697175 GCF_001194135.2 Octopus bimaculoides
TATATATATATATATATATATATATATATGTACTAGTGTGTTGGTTGTGTCCGTTCTGCTCACGGTTGTATTTATGCTAAACAAAATCTGTTTGTGTATTGAGTATGTTGTTTGTCTGTTGATATACACCTTCGCTACATTTGTCTAAATATGTGAAGCTACGTTTCTGTGCAGATATACGCTGTTTGTTAATCCTGAGATGAAAACAGGTTAGTAGCCGCACGACAAAAGAAGAAATGCACAGTGAAAATCATGTGAAAACGTTTGCTTGAATTTCGTCTTATCTTTTAAAAGTGAACACACAAAATGGAATTCTTTTACTTCCATCATATGTGACTTCCAGAATAACACCTACACATATAAACCTATTAGCACATTCACAAATATGTGTACTCTCACGCAAGCTTTGAATCTCCATTTTTATTTTTTAGCTTCAGCTCAGAGCTGTGGCCATGCTACATTGTTATTATTGAGAGCCTCCTCTAATATGTGGCATTTGGTGTATAAGGGAGTTTGATGTCGCTACCCTCATTTGCAACACCTGACGCCAGGTTGGTTCATGTGGGAGTCTAGACAGGAAGAGGTCCAGTTTTGATTTGAAAACACCTACATCCAGTTTGTGTAGGTCCTTCAGGCTCTTTCTGAGAATATTAAAATGCTGTGATCCCCTGAAACCCAGGCTGTTGCAGTAACTGGTCCTGAAGCGCGATGGCATTGTTGGGATCTTTGGCTCTGTGGAGTATATATATATATATATATATATATATATATACATTGATTGACCGCTAGTTACTAAAGTTTTCTTTTTGTTTTATTCTCTCTGTTTATTTTCTCGTGTTTCTTTCTGTTGAAGAGCGTAGGCTCGAAACGTAAAAGGCTTTCTCACCTTCCCGAGCGTTAAACTAATACACCTGTGTGTTGTTTACACACCTGTCTCTGTCTTTTGTTGTTTTGTAAATTTCAACTATATCTATCTATCTATCTATCTATCTATCTATCTATCTATCTATCTATCTATCCATCTATCCATCTATCTATCTATCTATCTATCTATCTATCTATCTATCTATCTATCTATCTATAAATATTGCTTACATAATGAATATTGACCGTTTATTTACGCAAATATTGATGACGTAACTATTTTTAATGGAATTAAATGGAATTAATATAATATATCTAAATAATGTTCAGACTTGTTAAGAAACCTATGCTCAACTACTCGATATATAAATAGCTACCCTCTCCTTCACACTTTATCTCGACAGTTCCCTCCCCTATTCACTCGTTTTTCTCTCTATAATATCTATATCTTCTTAACTACCATACCACCATCAATTAGCTATTATGTATCATATTTGCACGAACACAAATGTATTGAATATATTTATTTACATACGTATGGTAACAACGGTTCTTTCAAGAAAACACACACCCCTGAGTTTGTCGTAGGTTAATCTAAATGTCGAAATGTAACTTCCGTTTGGAAATTCTTCCTGAAGAAATACCCAATTGACTGGCTTCAAGTATGGGAATTTGAATTAAAGTATTTTATTTCTGTGTTTGAACTGATTGGGTGTGGAAACAGCTATAGGCAAGAATTTCTCTACATGAATTCGAATATCTTTGAATAAATAACGTCTGTACGTCAATTTTTCCACTTTCTTCCTTATCTCATTTATATATATATATATATATATATATATATATACATATATTTCTACTAGAGGCACAGGGCCTGAAATTTTGAGAGAGTAGTCTAAGTCGATTGCTTCGACCCCAATACTCAGCTAGTAACTATTTTATCGAAAGGATGAAAGGACCAACGCACACTTGGTCAACACACTTAAATAATTCGGTGAAATGCAGGTATTGTACACTGGTGTAAACGATACTATGAACACTGTACTATGCAAGGTACTAGTCTACACAAGGTACCCCAGTCTACACAAGGTACCCCAGTCTGCACAAGGTACCACTAAACTAGTTTGGCAGTCACGAGAATGTAAAATTCTTGTTCGTAAATTATTGCGGATTATAAGTGTTTTCGGACCATGCAAGTCGAGAAAGTCTGTGATGCAGTGATGTACCTGTAATAACAAATTCACCAACTTAGATCTTGAGTTGTTCTAAGAGATGAGAAGTTATTTAGACCTCGGCGAGATCTGAAATGAAGACCTAAATATCAATAACCAAATTCCACTAGGCTTCTTTTCTTTTCGCCGAAAGTCTAACGATTCTTCTGACCAATTTGTAATGTCGTTACAATGTTATTTGTAAGAATGCCACACGTTTCAGCGGAGGCTTTGAGTGGACGGAATCGGAATCGATACTTGGTACTTAGAAGGCTCAGGGAGAAATGACAAAATAAATAAGACCTGTTAAGTTTTCAACTTTGGACATTTAAGATGCGTAACTATATGCATCTATTTCAACAAGGAGTAATTCCTGAAACTACATCGTCGAAGATATTTTGAGATAAAACTTTCTAACATTAGTAAACAGAAAGGTGGTGAGCTGGCAGAAACGTTAACACGCCGGGCGAAGTGCTTAGCAGCATTTCGTCTGTCTTTATGTTCTGAGTTCAAATTCCGCCGAGATCGATTTTGCCTTTTATCCTTCCGGGGTCGATAAATCAAGTACCAGTTGTATACTGTGGATCGATCTAATCGACTGGTCCCTCCTCTAAAATTTCGGGCCTTGTGCCTAATAGAAAATAATATTTGTATATGATCAAATGTATGGAAGCGTGGTGTTATATAAAGTCGTTGACTCGAATTTAATGTTTGTTCTCTGATCAATGTTTTTTATTTTTTATCTGTGTCTCAGTTTCATTTGAGCACTTCTTTTTTGCAGTCTTATAAACTCTTTTGTCTCCATAAAAAGAGGCAAACATTATTTCTTGTCGTATATACATACATACATACATACATACATACATACATGCATGTATATATATATAGGATAAACTTACGTGGAAATGGATGCGTGGCGTTCAATCACATAGTAATAAAAATAATATATATATGTATATATACATACATATATGTACATATATATATAAGTATATACATATATATGTCGTATATATGTATATATATATGTGTATGTGCGTGTGTATATGTTTGTATGTCTGTGTCTGTCCCCCCCCCCCACATCACTTGACAACCGATGCTGGTGTGTTTAGGTCCCCGTAATCTAGCGGTTCGACAAAAGAAACCGATAGAATAAGTACTAGGCTTACAAAGAATAAGTGCTAGGGTCGATTTGCTCGACTAAAGGCGGTGCTCCAGCATGGCCGCAGTCAAATGGCTGAAACAAGTAAAAGAGTAAAGGAGAGAGTATACAGGACGTCATAAAACGTAAGCAACATGAAATACGAGCCTCCCCCCACACATCCCCGCCCCTCTCCCACACATCCTCGCAAGCTACTTACCACACCGCCACTCCTACGCCTACATTTTCTGTTTTTTTGTTTTGTTTTTTTTTCAGAAAATGAAGAGTAATGAGACGAATTAAGCGTGCGTTGAATATATATGTAACAGAAAACGATGGAGCATGTTTTACCTTGCTTCAGTCATTAGACTGCGGCCATACTGGGGCACCACCTCCATAAATCTTTAATTGGATAAATCGACCCAAGTACTCATCATTTTTTAAGCCTTGTACTTATTCTATTGGTGTATTTTGCCGAACCGCTATGATACAGGGACATAAACGCACCAACACCGGTTGTCGAGCTGTTGTGGGGACAAACACAAACACACACACTCACACAAATATTATATAGAGATATATATTCGACAGGCTTCTTTCAGTTTCCGTCTACCAAAAAATCCACGTTCTGTAGCTATAGTAGACAATAGTTGCTCACGGTGCCACCCAATGAGATTGAACCCAGAACCATCTGGTTGTGAAGCAAGCTTCTTACCACACACACATGCCTACCCCTATTTGCTCAATTTTGAATAACAATTGCTCAGCCACCAAAGATTTTCCTTTGCTTTTTTTTTTGTTTTATATTTTTAGGTTTGTAGGCTCAAGGGCTAAGTCTACGATTCAAAGTGTTCCAGCCGTGCCGTCCCCACCTGTTGTTTCCAGGACTAAATTATGTAACGCAACCTTCTCTTTTATCATGACTGCAGGGTGAGATTCTGCTAGAAATAGAAGCGTGATCTTCCTCAAATGAGACCCCGTTGTTTTAAAGGACAGTAAATTTATCTACAGCTGGAAAACCTTGCTCAGTTACGGTTGTCCTGGGGCTAAACAGAAACACCAACGGAAATCAGAGGGAGCGCAACCAACATCAACAACAGCAATATGAAGTGACGAGGGAAAATAGCAGTCAAATCACTCTTAAACTAAACCTAACCAACGTAAATATGGAAAAATATAAAGGATGAACTAGCCCCTGGATGGTCATGGCTGGAGTGCTTTTCTTCATACGTCTGCTCGATCGCAGCTTAGCTAAACATTAGCAGCAGCAGCAATAGCAGCAGCAGTGTAGACAATCACAGGTGCTTTTCGTTAGCTAATTGTGAAACTTGCTTGAATAGATTTGTGAACCAAGGCGTTCTATCCGTGACCAAACCGCCTGTCTTTTCTAACCTAGTATTGCATCGTCTGTTGTGCTGTTGTTTCTCGAAAACACTTGGTTATGATTTGAAGGGAAATTTGACTACCATTTCTAGCATACCGACCGGTCACAAAGGGGTCAAAAGCAACAGACGCCATCGGTAGTGCAATCAACACCAGGGTATCAACACTACTACTACTACTACTACTGCTGCTGCTGCTGCTGCTGAAACTACTACCACTACTACTACTATTTGGATGTTGCTATGCTATTGTTTTTGTTCTGTTATTTTTATTATATTTTATTTTTAATTTATTCCTGCAACAATCTTTACTGATGTTGCCAACCATTCTACAGTGACAATAATAGTAGTAGTAGTAGTAGTAGTAGTAGTAGTAGTAGTAGTAGTAATCATGATGTTGATGGTGGCAGTAATATGAGTACTAATATCACTGCTACTACTACTACTACTACTAATAATAATAATAGTAGTAGTAGTAGTAGTAGTGGTGGTGGTGGTGGTGGTGGTAGTACAGAAGCAGCAACAATCATAGTAGTACTTATCGTAATATAGTAGTATTATTTGTAGTAACAGCAGCAGCAGCGGCAGTAGTGGTGTTGGTGGTGGTGGTGGTGGTGGTGGTGGTGGTGGTGG
>NC_068985.1:5698694-5702426 GCF_001194135.2 Octopus bimaculoides
AATAATAATAATAATAATAATAATAATAATAATAATAATAATAATAATAATAATAATAATAATAATCGTTTCTTTATTGGGCACAAGGGTCGAACACAAAAACAAATCCCAGTAGGGATGGGGGTTGGAGTTCCACCCAAGACCGACCAAGGTACCCTTCATATCCTGGTCACTTCGACCGCCAAGAGCACCTCAGACAGGCACCCCTCTTCCTCTCAACTGTTCCGGCCTACAAAAATGTTCAGAGTAGGCCCATTCACATGGGCCATTTTCGCCACATTCACCCACCTTTCAACAAAATTACTGGGGGTGGTGGGGCAGTACATCCTTCTTCACCCTAAACTTCCTTTTCAAGTGGAGCTTGGAAAAGCCGATGAAATTATAATAATCCAAAACTACGTGGAATGATATTATAAAACGGTGACAACGGCGAAGACCGCGACGGCAAAAGACAACAGGAGCGGCAGAAAACAAAATCGAGGATAAAGGTAAGGAAAAAGATCAACGACAACACAAATAAAGTGATAGCATGTTGTCAACTTAATGTGACAGTCCCACGAAAGGGAAGAATGCTACTGTTATTTAGCCCTAGGAAACACCGTTTCCTGTTGGACTTGACACATTTCCTGTGTCCTTATGTTTTCAAACTGGAGACAAGTACCTCCACCCAGCATAGCCAGCATCCAGAGACTAGTTTCAGAGTCATTGCTCTTCATCAATCTGGAGTAGCATGGCTTGCTAGCTGTCGATGCTTATTTGCCTTTGAAAACAAATATATTTCAGGCGAAATACATTCACTGATTTTTGAAAATAGAAATAATACATTTCTGGAGGCTGGCTTTGCTGAGTGGAGGTGCTTGTCTCCCCTTTGAAAACATAAGGACACAGGAAATGTGTCAAGTCCAACAGGAAACGTTGTTTCCCAGGGCTAAATAACAGTAGCATTCTTCCCTTTCATGGGACTGTCACATTAAGTTGACAACATACTATCACTTTATCGTGCTGCTACTGCATAAATCTCTCTGAGAGATCTAGAAATGTATTATTTTGACAGCACAAATAAAAATATAACCGAAGAGGACGATGAGCAAAGAAAAGGACGATGACAACAGCAAGAACAAACAAATTTTATTTATTTGCCTCAAGGTCGACAATGAGGGAACTTTGCATAGAGCGGTTATAAAATGATGGAATTCGAAGCACCTTGAACTGGAAATGAGAAACAGTCTATTACATAACAACGAAAACAACAACAGCAATAATTATTCCTACTCTAGGCACAGGGCCTTAAAAATTATAGGGGCAAGGGGCTAATCGATTACATTCACCACAGTGAGTAACTAACTAGTTCTTATTTCATCCACTCTGAAAGGATGAGAAGCAAAGATGACCTGGGTGAAATTTGAACTCAGAACATAGTGGCAAACGAAATGCCGCTAAGAATTTCACCTGGCGTGCTAACGGTTCCGCCAGCTCGGCACCATGACAACAACAGTAATAATAATGTGATGTGCCCCTCATCTTTGTGCCCACAGAGGGGGATATCACAAAGTAAGTTATTATTTGTGTGGCAGTCTACATAAATAATGAGGGGGAAAGAAATGGAAAAGAAATGGAATTTGATAAAAGTATCCAAAATAGGCGAACACCTAAATGATGCAGTCCTAACACAGTCGAAATTCCAACTGAGTCTAATCAAGGAACCGCAAAAATCCAGGATTAACTTAACCATCAAAGGTATGAGCCTTCACCCAATTGTTCTCCAGTCTGCTGGTGCAAGTGGCAGAATCTTTACCACCCCCGGGCAAAATGCTTTGCGGCATTTCGCCTGTCTTTATGTTCTGTGTTCAAATTCCGCTGAGGTCGACTTTGCCTTTCATCCTTTTGGGGTCGATAAATCAAGTACTTGTAGAAAACAAGGGTTGATATAGTCGATTAGTTAACAAAATTCAAAATCAAAATAGACACAATCGATATAATCGATAGGTTAACAAAATTCAAAATCAAAACACACACAAAGCCCTCCAAAATAAAAAAAACAAAAACAAAACCACTTGATTGTATTGGAGAACAATGGCATTCAAATGGTGTGTGATGTGCCACAGGATGAGGGCAGTGAACATCCTGCGCTCAAAGTACTTTTCCTTGTTTAAATCATCGTTTCAGCTGTAGGAACAAGTCCTGAATTTCAGTGTTCAACCGTCCTTTATTTTATCGACTACGAAAGTATGTGAGACAAATTCGTACTTAATTTATCGACCCTTAAGGTCCCTAAGGAACTTAAGCTTGAGATAAAAAATCAAAAGGACGAAATAGTAATGATGATTATGATGATCGTGACGATAATGAGGAGGAGGAAGAGGAGAAGAAGAATGATCATTGAAATAAAAATAATGGTATCTAATTTTAGCCCAAGACCAAAAATTTCGAAGAGAACAGGGGCCAGTCGTTACTATTGACATCAGTACTTATCTGGTATTTTATTTAATTTTATCGACCCAGAAAGAATTGAAAGGAAATTTGACTCAGACAGTATTTTAAACCGGAACGTAAAATGTCAGGCAAAATTCTACATGGAATTTGAACGGCGCTTGAACAATTTTGTCAACTCGAATAATAAATCTGCCGGTAATACTGGCAGAAGGTAAGTAATTTGTTGAGGAACGTGCAAGGGATAAAATCAATTTAAAAGAATCGAATATAATGATTGATAAGTACGATATTGACATCAGGTTGATTGTCTTGTGAAATTGAAACGTTTCCAATAGATCAGAGAGAAGCGGCCATTGTTTATGTATTGTTTCTGTCAATGTCCACAAAAACAATGTCAGTAAGTGTACAGAATGATTACAAGGATGCTGCTGCTGCTGATGACGACGACGACGACGACAATGATCATGATGAGGAGGAAGAGGAGGAGCGTTGATGATGATGATTTCATTAAAAATCTCACAGGTGTGGACGCATGTAATGAGAAGTATAAAGTCACTTATACTTATAATAATCCTTTCTACTATAAGCACAAGGCCTGGAATTTCGGATGAGGGACCCCAGTATTCAACTGGTACTTATTATATCGATCGTGCAAGGATGAAAGTCACAGTCAACCGCAGAGGGATTTTAATACCGCCCGGCGCAGTGACGGTTCTGTCAGCTTACCGCTATAATAATAATAATGTTAATAATTACAATAATTAGAATAATAATAATAATAATAGCAATAAAATTATATTGAAAGACTGCAGACAAAAATCATGACTCCTCATTGATGTGACTGTCCCAGTCGACGTAAATATATCTGTCAAGACCTATCAAAAACTAAGCAAGTATAAAGATCTTGAAGGAGAAATTGGCAAAATGTGGAACCTCAAGACTAAAAGAATACCTGTCCTCATAGATACCCTGGGAATGATAGCAAAAGGGGCTGATTGCTACCTAGCTCAGATACCAGGAAACCCCCAAAATGCAGAAATTCAAAAAATAGTGCTCATGGGAACTGCCCATATCCTACGTAAAATACTGTCTATGTGATCTCAAAATTTAAAACATTCTCTGGAACAATGCTTTGTGCAAAACCAAATATATGACACCCTAGGCATAACACCAATATGAACTTCTAACCTGTTGTCTCTTGAGGTCTCTGGGTGAGACTTGGAGCCAACTTGTACAAATACAAAGCAAAAGTCAAATATATAATAATAATAATAATAATAATAATAATAATAATAATAA
>NC_068985.1:5703104-5704303 GCF_001194135.2 Octopus bimaculoides
AGGGGAATCTTCCAAAGTGACTCATTTCCTCCGTTACTTTTTGTAATTGTACTATTACCCATAACAGTGACACTTACGGAAGTTAAGATGGGTTACCGATGTGGGAAGAAAGGCCCACCATTGAACCATCTGCAGTTTATGGATGACCTGAAATTGTTTCGGAAATCTGAAAAACGGATAGATTCCTTAACCAAAACAGTCCAGAAGTGTGGTAGGGACATCGGTATGGAATTTGGGATTACCAAATGCTCAGTACTTAATATGGAAAGAGGGAAGAAAGCAGCCTTCAGAGGATTGCGGCTACCATCAGGAGAGACCATGGGTGAACCCGACGGTAGTGGGTATAGATATTTAGGGACTGTGGAGCTGAATGATAGTCTACTCAGAGAAATGAAAGTCAAGGTCAGTGAAGCGTATACAAAGAAAGGCTGAATATGGCGTTGAAATCCAACCTGCATGCCAAACATTTGATTACCGCAATGAATATCTGGGGAGTTTCAGTGGTCAGATATAATGCATCCATTCTCAAATGAACTAAGGAGGAAATATCAACGCTGGATAGAAGGACGAGAAAGTTGATGACGCTTCATGGGGCGCTACACCCTAAAGCAAACGTAAACAGACTGTATATGAAAAGAAAGAATGGTGGCAGAGAACAAATTAGAATATACCATTGTATAAGGGGTGAAAGGAGAAAGCTTGCCGAATATTTGATAAATAGTGATGAAGACCTGCTGCAATATGTCGCGAAAGATATGGGTGTAAATGCAGATGAAACGATGACCAAGGCAGAGTTTAACCAAAGAGCTGAAGAAAAGAGAAAATAAAACCTTCTTGAAATGAGAATGCAGGGACAGTTTGAAAGGAATACACAAGACGTTAAGGATAATACAGC
Source organism: Octopus bimaculoides (assembly GCF_001194135.2). Classification (NCBI taxonomy): domain Eukaryota; kingdom Metazoa; phylum Mollusca; class Cephalopoda; order Octopoda; family Octopodidae; genus Octopus; species Octopus bimaculoides. The sequence goes on from NC_068985.1 coordinate 5,704,000, forward strand.
ATCGTGGGCATGGCTAGAGTGAGGTGATTTGAAGCGTACCACTGAGAGCCTGATCATTGTGGCACAAGACCAGGCTCTCGCTACCAATTCAGAGAAGTATGACATCTATAAAACCTCTGACACACCAGAAATGCAGACTCTGTGGAGAGAGTGTGGAAAATGTGACCCACTTGGTAAGTGGATGTGAGAGCCCTGCACAAAAAGAATACAAGCGCCGCCACGATAAAGTGTGTGTGTATCTTCATTGGCTCTTATACTGTAAATGCCAATATGAAGTAACAGAGAACTGGTACGAGCATGTAAC
>NC_068985.1:5706294-5706986 GCF_001194135.2 Octopus bimaculoides
GCGCTCGGTAGTGAAGTGAAAGCACGTTATAAAAATAAAACTAAAAATAATAATAATAATAATAATAATAATAATAATAATAATAATAATAATAATAATAAAAATAATAATAGTAAATGCCCTGATGCAATATTAGACACTGTCTCTCATGGCTTCTGACCTGAACTGATTGCAAGTGTTATCCTGAACATGTTTTGTCTTAGTGTTTTGTCTCAATACCGCAGATCTGTTTGACCTTAACCAGTTGAGAATGTCCTTTAGTGACTGACAATATGTGCATCTCTGATACCGAGCAGGAGTAGGGGTGGGGAGTATCATAATCATGTGTTGAGTGGAGTTCTTTGCGGTTTGAATAATTCCGCCTTGGAAAAATGGGTTTTTGTTACATGATCCTTAAACAACCCTTTTTCAGGGACCTTTTGATTAGGATGACCTACCCGACCTGAAGAAAATTCTAACTAGGCCCCACCTGCAAGGTCCTGCTCAGTTCATCTTGATACGAGATCACCACGTCGCGTACATATGGTTGTGATGCATGTGCCTGGTGTACCCTAATCAGACGGGTGGTCATGCTGGGCATATTGGGCTTCGGGTATTTGTACCCCAGTGTCACTTTGATGGCATCCGCTGCTCTCTTACTCAATGATAATAACGTTCTTTTGTTTAGCATGGGGACGTCTGATATATATATA
>NC_068985.1:5706996-5707742 GCF_001194135.2 Octopus bimaculoides
TATATATATATATATTATGTAGCAAGCGATCGATATTAAGAAGAAAGTGGGCTACACGCAGCACGACATATATAAACAAGTGAATAGATATAGTCACAAATAAGTACTGCTGCTGCTTCTGCTACTACTACTATTACTAGTTAGTAGTAGCATTAGTATTAATATATAGTAGCTACTAAGAGAAAGAGAGAAAGAGAGAAGGAAAGAGAGAGAGAAGTAGCAGGAAACAGCTGGTAATCATTTTGAGCTGATGACACTGCTAGAGCACCGTCAAATGGAGTGGAGTGTCTGGCTGAAGGACGACACGCTGCGTCCGAGACGAGGGACTAAACTCTCGACCTTATGGTTATGGATCCAAAGCAATAACCAACAGGCCACGCGCCTTCACATATTTACTATTCCTACACCACGACGACCACGACGCCGCCGCCACCGAATCCAACCATCACCCCCTTACTCCCACTACTACTACTACTACTACTACTACTACTACAAGATTTGCCGTATGTGCATCTTTCATAGTTATTGTTTAATATTTCGCTTGTTTTAGTCACTAGCCTGAGGCCATACTGGGGCAACGCCTTGAAAAGTTTTTAGTTAAATGAATCGGTGTTAGCAACAGCGTCTTTATAGCCTGGTACTTATTCCACCGGTGTCGTTTTCCCGAACTGCTGAACTACGGGAGACGTAAACACACCAACACCGGTTGCCAAGCGGTAGAGGGGTACAAACACCCCTTCCCAGCC
>NC_068985.1:5712114-5716386 GCF_001194135.2 Octopus bimaculoides
TTTAGGCTCACGTCGATTCCTCCGTGGTGTTGTTTTGCACTTATAACAAAATAAATATATACAAATGATAAAAAAAAAAATATATATATATATATATACACAATACAGTACTGTTTCTACTTCGCGGATTTCTACTTATCGCGGGGTGTTATGGAATGTAACACCCGCGATGGTAGAAAGATTGCTGGATTACTGCATACACGTTTATGTATATGTGTAGGTATGAATTTGAACTGTCAGTTTAACGCACTCTCATACACGGATATGTATATATAGAGCGAGTCTACTTTCGCTATCAAGTGCACAGTTCGTTCTGTTTCTCTTCCACACCGAAGTTTCACTACACAGAAAGAAGAGAGAAAATCACACACACACACACACACAAACACACACACACACACACACACACACACACACAGAGCAGAAGTAACCACATTTACACACTGAGTTGGAAATATGAAACCAATGTAGGATGAGCGATTAAACACATACATATACATAGAAATATACACATCTGCGTATATACACACTCACACATACTGATACACACACACACACACACACACACACACACACACACACACATTCACACATATATATATGTTGTCACACATGTACAAATATATATTCATTCACGTGCATACTTAAAAAAAAGGAAATAAAAAATAAAATACATACACACACACACACACACACACACACACACACATATATATATATATATGTGTGTGTGTGTGTGTGTGTGTGTGTATGTGTGTGTTTGTTTAAAGATATTTATGTACATTCACATATCGTTTTGTTATCGCTAGAACGGTGTTTATCCCTGATATATCCTCTTATCCGGCCACACCAGTTGCTGCTGTATATCAGCCATTTCATTCTCTGCTGTATGAACCGGTGTATTTTCTGCGGTATAAATTCGTTAATAGTCACTTTAGTGACATTCGTCCCCACCGCACCCGTTCGATCTATCCAAATTTACAGACAAATTATATCTATATATTTATCTAAATATCATTATTTCTCAGTCGATTTTTAGATATTCTGTCCTTTCTTATTGGTGTGTATACGCTTACAAACACGTACAACTATATTGGCACCGATATATACAAAAATATGCTTATACATGTTCATATAGGCAAATTCTTATCTGAGCCATAACAGCGGGATAAACAAATAAAGGGCAGTTCCGTTATAACAGACTCAAAACAATACAGAATTGAAAGCCAATCGCACCGAAAGACTATAAAAAAAACAGGTCGATTTGTTCGACTAAAGGCGGTGCTCCAGCATGGCCGCAGTCAATTGACAAAAAGAAGCAAAACTATAAAGGAGTATATATAAATATATATGTCAATACACATTCATATACATATAGAATATATGTATACATATAGGTTTATATACATATATAGGTACATATAAATATTTACATACACACGCGCGCACACACACACGCACGCACACGCACACATATATATACACAGGTATATATGTATATATATTCACTTAAATACGTTTTTATACATTTATTTATAAATAAATATAGATATATTCCGGTATCTATGCATCTATACATCGGTGCACGTGTTTATACATACATACATACATACATACATATATACATACATATAGGTATACATACCTACATGTAGGCATACATATATATGTATACATACACACACACATATATATATATATGTATATATATATATATATATATATATCTGTATATACACACACACACACACACACACACACACATATATATATATATATAACCATAGGATAGGCATATAAAATTACAAGCGAACATAGTAACACAGACAGGGTCAGTCACAAATATACACAAACTCATACAAAAACGAATTGATAGGCAGGTGTATATAGAGAGACTTAATCATCCATAATCTGCCCTTCCCAATGTATTGTACATGAAATATATATAAAGTATAAATGTATGTATATATAAATGTGCGTATGTGTGTGCGTGTATGTCATTGTTTGTCTGAATATATATACATTTATGTGTATATGTAAGTGTGTGTGTTTGCGTGTATGTGCGCATGCAGATATGTCCACAGGTGTATGTGTAATTATAAGCGCTTACATACATTCATTTGCAATTAAACTTATTCATACATTTTCAGATAGCATCGGTATGTACACACCTTTTATATATATATGTGTGTGTGTGTGTGAGTGTGTGTGTAGAGTATGTATTAAAATAGTACATATATTATGTAATACATATATACATGTATATGCAAACACATATATGTGCATACATATATATATACATAGATACATACACACACACACACACATACACACACAGACACACACACACACACACACACACACACACACACACACACACACACACATATATATATATATATATGCATATATATATATACATGCATATTAAGTTAGACATGGTATGGATCTGTACTGGCCGAAACCTTTCAAAGTTATCAAAGTTATATATGTATATATATATATATATATATATATATATATATATATATATATATATATATAGCAATATGTATACACACACACACATAGACTTATATTTAAATTTATATTTGCTTGGAATATGCCCGCTATGGATCCGGGACACCATGGTTCAACACGTGTAATAAGGCCCCATCTTATACACACACAGACACACCGACATGCACACAGACATACACACACACACAAACACACACACCCTCACATATGTGTACATGGATATGTATGTATACATCTGTATGATATATATGTATATTATATATATATATATATAAAGTAATACACACACATCATACAAAAAGACATATTTTGTTCAATGTGAAAATGAAAGTGAAAGAGAGAGAGAGAGAGAGAGAGAGAGAGAGAGAGAGAGAGAGAGAGAGGCGATTATAGCGAAACCACTTTCTAAGACAAACTATTACGTATGTATAGTGAAAAACGAAATCATTTGCATATGATCACTTGTTACATTTCTTTATCAGTATCAATACAAACTTGTATATATTCGTTCCTGTACAGTTTCACAGACGAAAATATAACTTGCATACTGTCATTCGTCCTTCCCTGCCAGTATTCACGTCAATAATATATGCGTACCTGTGTTTTTGTGTACGTACGTAGATGTGTAATTGAGGTTAATTTTTTTAAAGCAATTTTAAGCAAAATAACAGAATATCTAGATTTTGGAGGAGTGAATGTCGAGAATGAATTTGTAGGGAAAAATTTAAATTGACTGGTGCTTTACGTTTCGTTTGACGGCTCATTCAGCCAACATAATAGAAAGAACCACTAGGAGACCGATAGAAGTCTCAGTAATAATACGAATTCGACTGTATATATATATATATATATATGTGTGTGTGTGTGTGTATGTGTATATGTGTATAGACAAACATACATACATACCCACAGAGATAAACACACATATATATTTCTATATATCTATGCATATATATATAATGTTAATGTTTTGTGTTTATGCTCAGTTACGAGTTTACATCACCAATCAGATGAGTTACGCTATATGTTATTAGCGTGCAAAGCTATTATTCCTAAGCAATTATATTGTTGATAGTGACTTCGAAGTTTTGACTATTTACGACATCATCGGATATATAGATAGGTTCATAGATTGAGAGATACATAGACAGATAGACAGGTAGATAGATAGATACGTAGATGGATAGATAGATAGATAGATAGATAGATAGATAGATAGATAGATAGATAGATAGATAGATATGTATGTATGCAGGTAGATAGATAGAAAGAAAAACGATAGATAAATAGAAAAATGAATTGATCGATAAACAGATAGACATACATGAAGATATGTAACATGCTGTTGTCATTTTAATTTGAAGACAGGGTCTTAGACCAAATCTCCTCCCTGGTAATTATACCTCCGAAATGTATACACATATACATACATAAAAGTATACACACACACACACACACACACACACACACACACACACACACACACATATATATATGTATGTATGTATGTACGTATGTACGTATGTATGTACGTACTGGCATCTGAAGAGTCTTCAGAAGAGAAATATCTTAAATGAAGGAGCGAATTACTATGAAATTTCAAGGAGAAATCGGAATATTACGAAATCGACAAATAAATAAATGAGTGCATAACGGAAAGTACGGTAACAACGGGAGATAAGTCACTACGCTATGAGTGTGTGTACATAGGAAGGAAGCTCTCGAGGTAGATATGTACACACACACACATAT
>NC_068985.1:5716486-5716967 GCF_001194135.2 Octopus bimaculoides
GGTGGTGGTCTGTAATGCTATGTGGAGGGATATCCTGACACTACAGTACCTGTCTGTCGGGGCGTCTGTCCGATGTCTGTTTCCCTACTGTGTGTCTCTCTTTCTGACAGAAGACAAACATTCCATCACTTTTGTGGTAAAGGTGTTTCTGTCGATGTGCTGGGATATGACTACAAGTTCGTCTGCATTTCATGTCTCACTCTCTCTCTCTCTCTCTCTCTCTCTAAACACACACACACTGACACACACTGATACACACACACATACACACACTGATACACACACTGGTACACACACATTCTTTTATTCTTTTATTTGTTTCAGTCATTTGACTGCGGCCATGTTGGAGCACCACCTTTAGTCGAAGAAATCGACCCCAGGACTTATTCTTTGTAAGCCTAGTTACTTATTCTATCGGTCTCTTTTACTGAACCATTAAGTTTCGGGGATGTAAACACACCACCATCAGTTGTCAAGAGAT
>NC_068985.1:5717454-5719999 GCF_001194135.2 Octopus bimaculoides
TATATATATATACATATATATGTGTGTGTGTATTTGTATCTATCTATCTATCTATCTATCTATCTATCTATCTATCTATCTATCTATCTATCTATTTATTTATTCAAGTCTCCTTCTCTCTCTTTCTGTGTGTGTGCGTGCGTGTATGTGTGTGCATTTTCCTAATAGCGGTCAGTGAGAACTTCGGTTGCATTTCAGCCTTCTGTCAAGCCAACGTAGAGTTTTAGGCCGGTGTCGTGATTTGATTTGTAGATTTGATTTTTTTCTAATAAGTGATAGCCTTAGTGCTACAAAATCCATTCAGCTGCTGTGTCACAGTGCTTTTTCACGAGCTTTTAGGTTCAGTAGGTGGCAATTTATGCGCTATGAACCGTTTCATATCAGTTAACTTAACTGTGTATCAATTTGATAATTTACTGTATTTATAGATAGTGGGGAAGTGTCTGTCTACCAAATACAAGCCACTTGACATTCAACAAGAAAGGAGAGGTAAACGAAATAATGCTTCTGTGTAATTTTCCTCTGATCGGCCCTGAGCTGGTTTCGTGAATGATTTTATTTTTGAACCTGATAGCCTCAAAGAATGGTTCAGTAAGGAGTTTCTTATCGAAACCTTCTTACAGGCTGTTAAATTTAAACTTCTTGTACATAAATTCAAACTTCTTGTGCATACATACAAACGCACATACATACATATATACACACACAAGCATATTCACACACGTACATGCATGTGTTGGTTTAAAATACCTACATTCTGCGGTTCGTCTTTAAAATGTCTTTTATCCGTAGCTTTTGTGGCAAGTAACGTTATTATTATTATTATTATCATTGTTTTCATCATCAGCATTATTATTATCATTATTATTATCATTATTATTATTATTATTATTATTATTATTATTATTATTATTATTATTATTATAACTTTCATCTCCATCACGGACTTCTTTGCATTTCATCCTTTCGAGTTGATGAGATGAATACCAGCTGAATACTGGGGTGAATGTAATCGAATCATCCCTTCCCCCCGCCAAAGTTTCAGAGCTAGTCGAAATGATTCTTCTTCTTCTTCTTCTTCTTCTTCTTCTTCTTCTTCTTCTTCTTTCACTCTTCTTCTTCTTCTTCTTCTTCTTCTTCTTCTTCTTCTTCTTCTTCTTCTTCTTCTTCTTCTTCTTGATTTCATTCAGCTTTACACTGGAAACTGTGCCAGAAATGGAGATTTGAAGCTGGACATACATGGTATGAACATCAGTTCGAAAGAGTGCTGCAGTCGGAGAATTGTAAGATTCTGTGGGACTCTCCAATTCAAACAGGAACTAGAAAATAATATGCCAGACAACACAAAGATAGACAAGAAAAAGCGAAGTTGTCTACTAATTTATCCATCATGTCCGTCCGATTCCAGGATCGTAAAGAAAGAAGACGAAAAACAAGATGAAACAAAACTGAATATAATCCGTTAAAATTTGAATTTGCATGAATTAAGAATATGAAAATTGGGAACTTGCTTAACTTTCATCTGTGTTTACTTAGTTTTCGTATTCGTTTTTCTTTTCCTATAATTTCGAAAGATTTCTCCTCCCTCTTAAGCGTCTGCCTTCTTTCAATCACTGAAATCGACCCTATGGTAAAGCAGATCGAACCCTTTGGCGGCTCCTACGCTGGAGGAAGAGGAGACACGAGTCCTCAGTTACCGTAGGTTCCACATGTTGACAGTGAAGTGGAGGAGACGGTTTTCCTCTACTCTCACTCAAGCTATTCCCGGAGCTACGACCGATCGAACTCTGAAGAGATCGACAGTATTAACCTCAGTATTTACTTTCCAAATGCAGTTGTTTCTTACAGCTGCGGCTTCTGTCATCGACCTTCCCTTAAAAACCTTTCCCTTCTTCTGGACAGGTATCTCTCAAGTGTTCTTTACCATTACACGTTTAGCGAATGAACCTTCTGCCTGCATCGCCATCTTCAATTCCTACTTCCTTCTCATTCAATGATATGCACCTCGATTATAATTATGTAGCGTTTGAGGACCATTGAGGCGTTGATGTCCGTCCAGACCACACCTGGCCATATGGTGCTGCATGAACTCACCATCGTCTCCATCTACCCGTACTGGACAGCAAACATGACGACAAGCCATGCGCTAAATTAAGTATGATTAACTCTGGCCAAATTCCCGTTTACGGTCTTCTTCTTGTGTTTTAATGGTTTCTGTCATTAGACGCTACCCTGAAGAAATTTCACTCGAATGAATTCGACCCCTAGTACTTAGTTTATTGTAAGGCATGGTACTTATTCTGCTAGTCTGTTTTGCCGAACCGCTCAGTAACAAGGACTAAATGCATCGACCTCAAGCCGTGGTAAGGGATAAACACAGATCAAAGACAGACAGACAGACACACACACACACAAATGCACTTAAACACACGCACGCACACGCACACACATATTTTGTGCATAAACAAGCGACGCATCTGTCGGAATTTGCGAACGTATGTGGTATATATATTTATATAACAAATAAGAAAATGGAGAGGATACA
>NC_068985.1:5720182-5723447 GCF_001194135.2 Octopus bimaculoides
CACACACACACACACACACACACACACTCTCTCTCTCTCTCTCTCTCTCTCACACAAGCACACAAATACACCTACACACAGACACACACACACACAAATGCACTTAAACACACGCACGCACACGCACACACATATTTTGTGCATAAACAAGCGACGCATCTGTCGGAATTTGCGAACGTATGTGGTATATATATTTATATAACAAATAAGAAAATGGAGAGGATACAGAAACGACATACATCAGCCGGTGGACATTCTAGTATGTATAATTCTTCCAATGTATTAGAAGGTATTAGATGAATACATACACATGTATTAACCATGTATTAACCATGTATTACATACACGTGTACTAATAATACAGAAAAGAGCAAAAGATCAGATTGTCAGCCGGTGATAGTTCCTTACGGCCGTTTCTGCCAAGAGGCAACGATATCCTCCATGTTGCCTCCATCTCTTCAGTGTTTTGTAGGGATGGGCAGATGAAGTTTGCATGATGAATGTGCCTCTAGGAATGTTCAGAGAGCCTAAGTGATTGGGGAGATTAGGTTATGAATAATTGGGTACACTACCAGCTAGGTAATATCCCTTAGTTTGTTGGTTTACTAACCTCTAACTCACACAGAAATATACATACATACATACATACATACATACATACATACATACATACATACATATATATAATACTCTGTTTCTTCTATTGTGTCTGCGTTTAGACAGTAAACCTATTTGCTTGGCTGTCAATTATTTCTGTTTATATATTTTGCAATCGGTTCCCGATGTTACGAAGACAGAGATAAAGCAGGCAAGAAAGAAAACGAAGATGAAGAAGTTGAAGAAGGAGAAGAAGGAGAGGAAAAAGAAGAGAAAGAAAAAGAAGAAGTTGAAGAAGAAGAAGAAGAAGAAGAAGAAGAAGAAGAAGAAGAAGAAGAAGAAGAAGAAGAAGAAGAAGAAGAAGAAATGGAAGAAGAAGAAGAAGAAGGAGAGAAAGAAGAAGAAGAAGAAGGAGAAGAAAAGAAAAAGAAGAAGAACAACAACAACAAAAAGAAGAAGAAGAAGAGGAAGAAGAAGAAGAAGAAGAAGAAGATGAAGGAGAAGAAGAAGAAGAAGAAGAAGAAGAAGAACAACAACAACAACAACAAAAAGAAGAAGTGGAAGAAGAAGAAGAAGAAGAAGAAGAAGAAGAAGAAGAAGAAGTGGAAGGAGAAGAAGAAGAAGAAGTGGAAGAAGAAGAAGAAGAAGGAGAGGAAGATGAAAAAGAAGCAGTCGAAGAAGAAGAATAAGAAGAAGAAGGAGAAGAAGAAGAAGAAGAAGTGGAAGAAGAAGAGGAAGAGGTGGAAGAAGAAGGGGAAGAAAAAGAAGAAGAAGAAGGGGAAGAGGAAGAAGGAGAAGAAGAAGAAGAAAAGAAAGAAGAAGATGCAGTAGAAGAAGAAGTTGTAGTAGAAGAAGTGAGGGAGGAGCACAAAGAAAAAGAAGAGGAGGGTAGGAAAAGAAGATGATGAAAAAGAAGGAGGAGAAGAATATTTTTACTGATTTCTGATACTTGGACGCTCATTCTTCCAAAAGTGTAATATCCCAGAGAATTCACAAAGGCTCTTTAAGTTTCCTGACATCATGAAATCGTGACTAAGAAGAACAATAATATAGAATTCAAAGAACGGCCATTTTACCATAATTATAAATTAAAAACAAAAATATCTGTATGGGTGGATCAGTCGACACACTTCACTCATATATTTTATTGTTTCCAGATTAATAATTGTTGAAGTTCACTCCAGTGGGATTTAAATTCAGAATATCTAGATCCGTATCTAAATAGCTCAAGGCCTTGTCTTCTTTGCATTCCTCTTTCTACAGTCAGACGCCCTGTTTTGAAATAATAGAAACATACGATACTGTTTATTATTCATAAGGTTTCGGAATCTTGAGTGAGTTAAGAGACCGGCTTAAGAGACCAGCCATTTGTTTCGTTCATTGTATCCACTCCTCGTGTATTAATAAAGATTTGTAACCTCGGCATGAGGACATCAGTTTTGGAGGGAGAGAAGCTTTCAATTAAATCCAGCTGTTTTCAAACCATCAATGCCAAACCTTTCTATATTATTGGGGAAATATTTTAACCGTTCCGCCAACTTTAACAATAACAAAAGCAAAATAGAGCTTGTATCCCTATAATTCTTTTTACGCCATGTTTGAAACGACCTAAAGTCTAGTTAACATGTCGATCTGCTCGCTTCTCTTTTCTAATCTCATATCGACTTCAGTATTCAGCCGGTATTTCTTCTATCGATCTCGGAATGATTAAAGATGAAACCGAATGTGAAAGGAACGTAACTAAGCATTCTAGGAATTCCTATATGGCATCTTTAATTTATAGTTTGGTGAGGAGTGAAGGATTCATCGTTTCTGACTAATGTACTTCATCTTTGAAGGATGAAATTTAGGAGATGCTTTTACCTGGCTGTGGCAAGTTTATCTGACAAAGAAAATGTAGTGTAGATGTGATGTAGATGTGCATCAAAGAAGACTAAAAGATGGAGAAAAGTTGTTGATGGAGGTCGAAGTTTCGGGCATGCTGGAGTCAGAACTAAAGAGGAAAGGTTGAAGCTAAATCGCTCAGACCAGGCAGAAAAAAAAGATGTTGTCTGCAGCCGAGAGGAAATGGCGGAGAGTGGGAGGCAAAGCGTCAACAGACAATACACACACAAAAAGCTGTTCAAAGACGCAATTTGTGTTTGGCTTATTCTCTTTAGGTTTTATCTATGAGACAGTCTCAATTATAATTAGCTAGTTCAAGACATTAATAATTAAAATATTCTATCGTATTTAATCCTTGTACTTCGTAGGGATTAGGAAAGTGAAGATTAAAATGTCATTATGTTCCAATCACATATAGGCATTTGAAACTTAACTGAACCTCTTCAGTGTGTGCCGAATTGCAAATCGCTTTAGAGAATTTAGGTGGAGAGATAAGGCTTTGGAGACAGAGAACAAGGATGGCAGGAAAACGGGAAGACAGAGTTAGAAGTGAAGGAAAGCGGGATTATATGTCATAAGACGCGTGATGGATACAGTTCTTCAAATGGAAGGAAAATGTTGAACGCTCTCAAATCACCTCTCAGATCAAAAGATAAACAGAGAGAGAGTGTGTGTGAGTAAGAGAGAGAAAAAGAAAGAGAGAAGAAGAAGAAGAAGAGAGAGAGAGAGAGAGAGAGAGAGAGAGAGAGAGAAAGAGAGAGAGAGAGAGAAAGAGAGAAAGATA
>NC_068985.1:5723476-5726176 GCF_001194135.2 Octopus bimaculoides
AGAGAGAGAGAGAGAGAGAGAGAGAGAGAGAGAGAGAGAGAGAGAGAAGAAACGAGTGAGTTAGAAGTAGTGTGCGTGTTGAATGTTACTTTTCGTTGGTAATTTCTCATTGAAATGTTTAGGGACATTTTGTCATCTGCATTCAAAACGTTTATGAGTTTTTTTCTTATGGCAGTAATTACGATAAGGGTTAGAACGAAAACTAAAAAAATATATGGTCCGTAAATAGTCTAACTATTTAGATACAAGTACAGAAAACCTTATCTTTACTGAAGTAATGCGTTCGTGAAAAGATGACCGTAACGCAAAACTCTGTAATGCAAAATTAATTTTCCTATTGATTTTTATATTATCAAGTAGGATTGCATTCCTACAGACATTTTCGCCAAAAAAAAAAAAAAGGGGAAAGAAAATGAACAACAAAACAACGGAGAAAAAGCAATCGGACTACCTCCATACATGATAATCACTATTTCTAAAGCATGCACGATACAATCTCGTAGGTAAAAATGAGGGAATTAATAACAATTGTAATATCGTTAGAATTCGTTCTCACCTCAAAAGATGTTGACTACTCTGTGAGGGGCGGTGGTGGAGTGAGTGTTACTAGAAGGATGAAGGACAGTATTTACTTCGCTATATTTCATTATCACGAATATCAGCTCGAAAGGGGAAGAACCAATCCAAAGTCAATTTGTTGTTTATGGCGTATCATCTCTTTGTACAGTTCAGTGAGGAGGCGCAATCGCCCAGTGGATCGCGGTTTCGATTCTCAGAATGATTGTTTGTTTATTGAGCAAAGAAACCTAAAGCTCCACGAGACCCCGGCAGAGGATGGTGGCGAACCCTGCTGTACTCTTTCACCACAACTTTCTGTTGTACCTGTAATTCAAAGGGCCAGCCTTGTCACACTCTGTGTCACGCTGAATATCCCCGAGAACTACGTTAAGGGTACACGTGTGTGTGTAGTTCTCAGCCACTGGCACGTTAATTTCACGAGCTGGCTGTTCCGTTGATCGGATCAACTGGAACCCTCGTCGTCGTAACCGACGGAGTACCACAGTTCAGTATAAGAACTGAGCGGATTGTAAACTCCTCTTGCAATGTTTGTGTTAACTTCAGCAGAAACATGCAGATCTTCCCCTATAAGTGATGACCCTTTAGTAAGAAATTATGAAATCAATTGAAGTGGTGCAGGTGGAACTTCCGTTGTCTCAACTGTATTCTCAGCTTGTTTTGTTTTTTAACAGCAACAGCAGTTCAGAAAAGAAAACACTACGGTGGGGGTAAAGAATGGAGTAATGAGAGCATGAAATATTACATCACAAGAGCAGGACACATAACTACATACCTTTATGTACTTGGTGTGAGGGAGCGATAAAAATAGAGAATTATTCAATGTAACCCATTTCCATAAATAGGTTTTTTTAGGCAAGTGTCCGACACTGTATGTGTATATATTCATAAATTTGTAAACAAACTCGAAGGCTAAAAATTACGGAGAAGAGCGACCACAGGTATTTTTTATAATAACTGTAATTATATATCTTTTATAATAATAATAATATATGCCCCAAATTCAACGACTAAATCAAATCAATTGACCGAAAATAATATATAATTAGTTATTATATCTATCTATCTATCTATCTATCTATCTTATTTCTTTATTGCCTACAACGGGCTAAACATAGAGAGGACAAACAAGGACATACAAAGGGGTTAAGTCGATTACATCGACCTCAGTGCGTAACTGGTACTTAATTTATCGACCCCAAAAGGATGAAAGGCAAATCGGCCTCGGCGGAATTTGAACACAGAACGTAACGGTAAACGAAATACCGCTAAGTATTTTGCCCGGCTAACGTTTCTGCCAGCGCGCCGCCTTATCTATCTATCTATCTATCTATCTATCTATCTATCTATCTATCTATCTGTCTATCTATCTATCTATCTGTCTGTCCGTCTGTCTGTCTATGTATGTGTGTATGTACGCGTTCTTGGAGACATATATATGTACTAGTGGTCCCTGTGTAAATTCCACGAAATAAAAAAAAATTAAGAAGACCTATTTAAGAAAGAAAGCATTTATAATTTAGTTTTCTTCAAATATTCTTGGCGTTCGTCTACATTCATTTCTTCAAAACTGCAGCGCTGTTGTTTTTTTCAATATATTTTCTCGCTGTTCCTCTCTGATCCGTGCTCTATACCTGTGCATCCTTTCTCGGGCAGCTTGCAACTGTGTTTCTTGTAAATCCACAGTTTAGGCTAAATTAACCCTTATAAACAAATATCAATTTTTTAAAGTGAGCAGAAGATAAATAATTGCGCATACGTTAAGCAACAGTCGCTATACCTGCTGGATTTATTTCTTTGTCATCACAGAGCACAATTCATGTAATCAGAAATAATTTAACAGGTGCTGTAAAATACCTAGGATTGGAAATTCAAGGAATTAGTATCAGCTGTGCAATTGAATTCGTTTTGTCGAAGAGGTGTTTGTAGAAGATAAAACAGGGAGAGAAGCTGGTAGTGGAATATAAAGGAGCTTTCAGGTTTGACAGGCTCAATAGTGTGCTTTTTGCGAAGAGGGTCCTAGTTGGGTTCCGTTTCTCAAAATCGCGAGGCCTGCGATGCTAGAGCTGAGGTTTGGTGATGTTTGATGCCAAACATATATATATATATATATATATATATATA
>NC_068985.1:5726304-5731304 GCF_001194135.2 Octopus bimaculoides
AGAGAGAGAGAGAGTGTGTGTGCTTGTGTGTGTGTGAGAGAGAGAGAGAGAGAGAGAGAGAGAGACAGACAGACAGACAGAGAGAAAGAGAGAGAGAGAGAGCAATGCCTGAAGAGTTCCAAATATGTTTGGACGACTGGAAGGACGATGTGTCTTTGAGTCTGAATGTTTTTGTTTTATTTCCAGCGATTTCTCTTTGTTCTTCTTTGTCGGTGTTTAATCGCAGATGGCGAATTTGAATCATATCCAGTCATATGAGCCAAAGTTGGGCGAAATTCTAAAGAAGATACGTGAACAAAGCAGACAGGCGAGAATAATTTTCGAGTCTTGATTCTGATAAACACAGGGTTAATATATCTTTCTTGCCAAAATACATTTAGCGAAGGTATTTGCGATTATTCTCAGTTAATTTATTGGTAAATGAATTACTAAATTGCTTGTTTTACAAAATGCACATTTTACGCAAAATATGGAAGAGGCAAGGTGAGACAAAAAAATTATACATTAGCTTGCAGATTAATTTTTTTCCCTCCAAACAAGAAAAAAAAGAGACAACAAAACATTAAATAGTTATCCGCTGAACAATTATCTAAGTTACATTAAGTGTAGAATATTAAATTTAGTGATTCTAAAACTTGACAGAGCTACAGGCTGATATCTCATTCAAGAGAAAAATAACTATAATTATTAAGAAAACAGATGTGATGAAATCATAGGTTAAGACTGGAAGAAATGCGGAGCCAAGAACAATTTGATTTTTAGTTCCGTATTTCCCTTCTATTTTTCTCTCATTATCTTATTTTAAATATCTTTTTCGATATTATGAAAATCATTGTATTTTTTTTTCTTATCATATATATACTTTTATATATATATTTAAAAATATTCTTGTTTATATTAAGATTTTATGGTCGTTATTTTTATTGTATCTTGAATATCGTTTTGCTTGATGCTTTAATCTACCATTTCGTATAAGTATCTTGTATTCAGGTTTTAATTTCCTTTTTGTTTTTTATCAACAACATATTTTCGAAGCTAGGCAAAGCACATGCTAAGATTTAATAGATTTTTATATCTCTCAAGATTTGGTTAATAGTGCAAATATTATAAGCACGGTACATTTTTAATGGCCGAATCTGAATTCAGCTTGCACATAGGTGCAGGCGTGACTGTATGAGAAGTTTGCTTCCCACTCGCAACGTTCCGGGTTCAGTCCCACTGCATGGCATCTTGGGCAAGTGTCTATATCCATAGCCTCTGGTCGAACAAAGCCTTGTGAATGGATTTGGTAGACGGAAACTGAAAGAAGCCCGACATATATCTATGTATAACTATGTGTGTGTGTTTGTCTCCTTGTGTTTGATTTGTTTACGTTCCCGTAACTTAGCCGCTAGACAAGAAAGACCGATAGAGCAAGTAGCAGGTTTAAACGAACTAAGCAATGAGTTCGATTCGTTGGACTAAAATCCTTTAAAGTGATGTCCCAGCATGGCCGCAGTTTAATGACTGAAGCAGGTAAGAAATAGTGACTGAAACAAATAAAAGATAAAATGAGTGAAACAAACAAAAGATAAAGGATAAAAGAGATCAGACATTCAGTAATATTTCTCCTTCAAATCTTTCGTGTCTTTGAAATTGCAAGAATAGTTTCATTATTATTATTATTATTTTTCTTTATATCTCGAACTCTCTTTTGTTCTTAATCTTGTTCTGTATTTTAACTTCCCTAATTATTTTCATTTCTAAGTTTATCTACATATTTTCTATAGAATTTAGAGCCGGCACTGAGAATTACGACGTTTTGTATACGAATACATCTACGTAAACAATGCGACCGAAGATTTAAAAAATAAGTAATAATTTATAAATATACATATTCCAGGAGATGTTGTAGATACGTCCATTACCTATTTATCTATTTTCGATCGTATTGTTTGTATAGACGCATTGTTTACATACACGTGTTCATATACGAAACGTCTTAACTTTCAATGCTGCCTCTATTTTTTATGGAAAATCTGTAGAGATAACTTTAATAATTTGGCTCCCGAGCCTCATTTTGCGTTTTATCCTAGGGTCCCAATATGATATGTTAATTAATTTTGACATGAGTGGCGTAATATTTTTACCCTACGTCCCATTTTGGAGATTTTGTTATTGGAAGATTTGGAAATCTTTTCAAAAACAACTATTTCGGTTTCCATGGGAAGAACAATATTTTTCATTCCCGTCTGTTTCTATGGGAAAATCTACGAATTTTTTCAAAAAAGAACTAGCTATTTTTGTATCAATTATTATTATTATTATTATTATTATTATTATTATTATTATTATTATTATTATTATCATCATTATTATTATTATTATTAATACTACTACTAATAATAATAACGATAATAATAATAATAATTGTAGTAGTATTAATAATAATAATATATTATGTATGTATGTATGTATCTATCTATCTCTGTAGTGTGTGTGTGTGTGTGTGTGTGTGTATCCAAGCTTTTTCCTCATTTCTTTAGGTGGGCTAGCCACAACAAGGCACATACTAGGCATTCCATTCATATCCCAGCTCAAAGGGGTGAACCCCGTTCTATGCTGGGGTGAAAGCATAGAACGCAACCCACAATATCAGCAGCGGGGCCCGACAGCATATCCTGGTTTACCCCCGCTGCATCATATTCGTTCCGCACCCCTTTGAGCAACATCGAATTCACTCATCCATCCTCAAACACTCTCCAAGCTTTCCTATAAACTCTCTTGGCTCTCTCACTCCAACACCTCTAACCACCAAAGCTTTGCTCACTCCATCCATCCACACAAACCGAGGTCTGCTTCTCGTTCTGCTGCCTACCACTTCTGCCTTCATCACCCTCCTTACCATCCGATTCTCATCCATCCTCTCCATGTGGCCAAACCACCTCAACATTCGTTTATCCATTTTGGTTGTTAGTTTTTCTCTTATTCCTGCTCGCCTTCGAACCTCCTCATTCCTCATCCTGTCACACCAACAATAGCTCTCAGACAACTTATCTTAAACACATCTAGACCCCACGTCTCTGCGCCATATGACATTGTCTGCACAATCACGCCCTCATACACACCTCTTTTCGCTTTCATACTCAACCTTTTATCTCTCAGCATACCTTTCACTACACCAAGTATTTTACCCCCTCCCTCACTCTATATCCCACTTACTGAGCCAGCCCCCATCCATCTGCCGCTACATTCTCAGATACTTAAAAACACTCACAACCTCTAACATCTCACCATTTATACTCACATCCATCCTACCAGCCATTCCTTCACTAGTCCACTGGTACTCTTCCAGCCATATAATAAATATTCATAAGCCTCACTAACCATTCAGTCACTCCTCTCTTTTCTGAGGCACTCCCCTGTATACCCATCTATACCTGGCGTATGTCCTGGGTATGACTATAAATTACATCCGGTAGTGGGACCCTGGGGCCCTGGTTTCAGGGTCTGAGGAGTGTGGAACCACCTCTTAGCCACTGTTGTTCCCAGGTCTACTCTGGCTCGGAGTGGTTGCACCTGTAAGGGTCCCAGCTATGGATTAACTAGCAAAACCCACTGCGACTAGGGGTGGATCGGTAGCATGCAGTCACTGTATTCCCTGAGTGGTGTATGAGGCAACTAAAAGGGGCGGGAGCGAAGGGATTGGGAATCCACTCCTCCTAGTAATTACATATTCCTAAAAAGACAAGAAAAAAATAATAATGATACCAGACAAATACATAACAAAAACACCAGGATTAACAAATATAGCACAACTAGGCACCGAACTTTTTCAATACAGTGAAAATAAGAGCATCACAACAAACCACAGCACATACCCAAGGCACACAGAGCTGCGTTCAATAGTGCAGGGAAAGCACAAGATGAAAATAAAACGGCATAATAATAATAATAATAATAATAATAATAATAATAATAATAATAATAATAATAATAATAGAAACATAAAGGGAGAGGGATAATCCTCTGGATGCTTAAGCTTTCTTCTGAAAAACAGAATAATTGAAAATCTGTTGCTTCCTCCATGTTCCCATCAAGTGTTACATGTTATATTGCCAGCTGAGAGTAAATTTTTGCACAACTGGTTATAGAGAATATCAAGATAGCGATGAAAGAAATAATAAAAGGTGGAAAATAATGGAAAAATCTACTGCAGAAAAAAGGTGCGACTTAATAAGATAATCTAGCAGAAGCCATTCAAATGTAGATCTAATTCTTCGCTGTTGGAAGAATGCAACACATGGTCCAAATATGAGCAAATGAAATTCTATAACGAAAAATTACAAATGGAGAATTTGCTGTGTTGAAAGAACGGTGAATTAATAAAACCGGTAGTTTTTAAATATTCTGCAATTATTTTCAAAAGCATCACTTACTGGCCAATCCTATTTTGATTAATGGTGAAGGCGCGTGACCTAGTAGTTAGGATGTTGCATTCACGATCACTGCATTATGGGATCGCTTTCCGCATCGAGCAGCGGGTTGCATTCTTGAGCAAAACACTTCATTTCACGTTGCTCCAGTCTATTCAACTGCAAATGGGGGTAACCCCGCGATGGACTAACCTTCTGATCACGGGGTGGCGGTGGAGGTGAGGTGGAATGTTAGCCTGCTCGCCTAGTTAGTGGGATGGCATCATTCGGAAGATAAAACGATGCAAATTGCATTGTGACCAGCGTTGTAGAACAGCACCGATAATCTGGTCAATCACGTGATTTTGATTAATGCTGCCGTGCTTCACCGATCTGTAAAGAAAAGATAGAAACCGAGAAGTGCTGTAAAAGCTCAAAATGATACTTTTGCACATTTGTTTAATGTGGATAATTCTAAATTAAAATGGAAGCTGTGAGCATTCACATGTGATAGCTTTATGTATCATCAGTCACTTTCTATAAACATTAACAGTTAATCCAAGCTGTAAAAATGCACTAATTCCTTACAAAGATACATAACAGTTC
>NC_068985.1:5732657-5739950 GCF_001194135.2 Octopus bimaculoides
TATATATATATATATATATATATATATATATATATATATAAGTATATACATACATTCATAGATACATATGTGTGTGTGTATGTGTATTTGTGTATCTTTGCATACACACATATATAAGCATACATATGTGTGTTTTTTATTGGTTTCATTTTTCTCATTTCTCACCAATGGAACAGCTTTCGGACCTAGAAATAAGTCTGTTTCATTGGAATTTTGACAGCAGCAATAAATTAGACTTGCATGTGTATACATATGTATGTATGTATGTATGTATGTATGTATGTATGTATGTATGTATGTATGTGTGTGTGTATGAATGTGTGTATGTTCGTATGTATGTCATTGTTCAATTTTATTTCAAGATTTCTTACTAATAGAGAAAGAACCGGTTTCTAACCTAGATTCGAGGCTCCTTCATTGGGATTTCAACTATGTATGTATGTATATATGTATATATGTATGTATGTACGTACGTACGTATGTCTGTATGTCTGTATGTCTGTCTGTCAGTCGGTATGTATGTGTGTATATTTGTCATCACGAAATCCGAAGGAACTAAACGCTGCCACTATTAGAACCTTTACCACTACTATTACTACCCGTAACTACTGCCATGTGGATTTTGTACGAGAATATACAAACGTTGAAAACTGCTGTTCTAAAGTATGAACTGAATTTTTTTCTATTTATTTTGCCTTCTCTTATCGCATGACTAAATTGGCGTAAAAAATTGAAACCGATAACATACTTTGATTAAAAACATCTAATTTGCTTTCCTTTTATTCATGGTATAATTCTGAAAGCGTTTTCTCGTTTCGCTTGTAATATCTATCTATCTATCTATCTATCTATGCGCGTGTGTGTATGGGCATGTGTGTGTGTGTACGTGTTTCTGTGTGTGTATGGGCATGCGTGTGTGTACGTGTTTCTGTGTGCGTATGCTTGTGTGTATGTATGTATGTATGTATGTATGTATGCACAAACACACGCGCGTGCACACACAGACACAGACACATACTCAAAATTATAGAGGTAGAATTGGTGTTAATAACAAAAGGTAATATTTATCTCCAACTGAAGAGGATATGTTAGACTCGGATACCGCGTTATTTACTTTTTGAGGACGATAAATGTTCGCTACCGGTCACGACACTGCGACTTCGCGTGGTCTGGCATTTTCTTGTTTTTTTTCAAGGACAGACGTCCAGCGTAGACACATTAACCGATGTATATACAAATAAATTATGCATATAGACAAATATGTATTCTACACATACGGATACCGGCACGCATGCGTGTCGGCGTCGATATGACTGCATATGTGATCATTTTAATCGGCTAAGCACCTTTAAAGTTTAATATATTTTGGGACCTGCTGTTGATAGCTTGTAGCTACAATCATTTCACTAGGCATTTGTGTGTTTCTTCTCGTCTTCTGAAACTCAGTTTCTCATGGAAGTGATAGTCATATATCAAAATCTAGTTATAATCATTGGTAGAAATCGTAATCTGCAGATTTCTCATCAAATCAACATCAGAGTTATAGTTTCCATCAGTTTTTAACAATATATTGTGTTGAGTCAAAAGTTTTGCAATATTTTCATAACTTAAGGCGGAGAGCTGGCAGAGTTCTTAGCACTCCGGCGAAATGCTTAGCGGTATTTCGTCTGTCTTTACGTTCTGAGTTCAAATTCCATCGAAGCCGACTTTGCTTTCATCCTTTCGGGGTCGATAAATTAAGTGCCAGTGGCGTACTGAGGTCGATCTAATCGACTGGCCCCGTCCCCCAAAATTTCGGGCCTTGTGCCAAGAGTAGAAAAGAAGATTTTGTTAACTTGTTTGCTTTTTTCTTTTATCAAATTACAACAAAAGCAGCCTAACATTTAAAGTAGCGGCCATCGTGTTCCATCGCTTGAAGCCACTTTTCTGCCAGTTCTTTGATTGCATGCTGATACCAGTTCTTGTTGTTTGAGTCAAAGAACTACTTCACTGAAGCTTCCAACTCCTCTTGTTTGATGAAGCATCGTAAGTGCAAGAAGTGTGCCATAAATCGGAACAAGTAATAATCAGATGGAGCTAAGTTCGAACTCTATGCTGTGTGTGGCATCAGTTCAATTCCCGGAAATTTCGAATAAAGCAAATAAATTACCAAAATATTGTAAAATATTGGACTCAACACAACATTAACATCTGCTAATCATATGGTTTCAAGTACTGTATCGAATTTCTTTTCACGTCTTGGATTACGATGTCTGTTCTGTTAGCCTAGCATTAAGTCTTATAAGTAGGTAATATCAGAATGAGGATTTTGGACAGGTTCACCCTGGGTAGTTTACTTGCATCACCATCCGTTTGACACATCAGGTATTTTGTAATTAATCT
The DNA here is from genome assembly GCF_001194135.2 of Octopus bimaculoides. Classification (NCBI taxonomy): domain Eukaryota; kingdom Metazoa; phylum Mollusca; class Cephalopoda; order Octopoda; family Octopodidae; genus Octopus; species Octopus bimaculoides. The sequence continues at coordinate 5,735,040 of NC_068985.1, forward strand.
CTGATCATGTATCACGTTTGTTTTCCTATGCTTATATGTATGTATCTATTTATGCATAATGGGGGCACAATGGTCCAGTGGTTAGAGCAGCGGACTCGCAGTCATAGGATCACGGTTTCGATTCCTAGACCGGGCGTTGTGAGTGTTTGTTAAGCGAAAACACTTAAAGTTTCACGAGGCTCCGGCAGGGAGTGGTGGCGAACCGTGCTGTATTCTTTCACCACAACTTTCTCTCACTCTTTCTTCCTGTTTCTGTTGTACCTGTATTACACTCTGTGTCAGGCTGAATCCCCCCGAGAACTACATTAAGGGTAAACGTGTCTGTGGAGTGCTCAGCCACTTGCAAATTAATTTCACGAGCAGGCTGTTCGGATCAACTGGAACCCTCGTCGTCGTAACCGACGGAGTGTCACGATTTATGCATATATTTACCTGCGTGTGTGTGCATACGTGTGTGTGTGTGTGTGTGTGTTTTCCATGCAATACATTATCGTTAAACCGTTGAAAGTAATTGTCTCATCAAATAGTCATAACCTCTAGTCCTGTCGAACCCACGCAAGTAGAGACAACCCAAAATTATAACGAGAGCTTATTTGGATATATGAATTACTTGTCCCATTGTATTTATATTATCTCCTTAAGGGAAGTACAAAATGTTGATTTCAGTTGAAAGCTAATGCAGTTATGACATTTTGCTTGCGATACAATGAAGTTTATATTTAGCGAGAAATTCAACCTTCAATTCTCTTGTGTCATTTGACAATTTCCGTCTCATCCATGATTTCTAAATGAAACTTTAATGATATGAAATAATCATTCATTTCACACATCGATATCCTCATACTTCCTCACTTGTACGATTATTTGTGACATACAACCATATTTGCACAGGCAGAATACCAGTACACACCAGTAACTACACCAATATCCATGTATGTATGTATGTATGTATGTATGTATGTATGTATGTATGTATGTATATATGTCTCTGTCACCATCTATAGCTATATACATATAAATATATATGCATACATGCACGAATACACACATTCACACACACACACACACACACACACACACACACACACACATATAAATAAATATTTATTAATCTGCCTATATATACACATAATGAGAGAGAGAGAGCGAGATTGTCATAGCAGTATATGTGCAAGTAGTACGAAATATCAAACTATACACTACACGTCAATTTAAAATGCTGATATCCGTGGGGCAGCTGATGATTGAGATACGTTGGATTGTTGGTATGGCTATTGTTGTATATGTGGAATAGTATTATAACACATCCTTTCGATATATATTAATTTATTAATTTATAAACACTTGGAAACTTGCACACACACACATGTATATATATGAAGGAAGTCGACTCAAAATTCGTAGCGACCGCTCGGTAACTCGGAGAGAAGATACTGCGAAAAAGACACTCAACGGTACGGTGCAAGCCAGCAACAATTGTATAAGTAGAGGGTAGACACCGTGAGGTGCGATTATCACTAGGCAGTGTTCAGCAATGTATGCTGTCGTCTATGCAAAGCAGAAAGAAAACAACACGCTGATACTTGCGTAGTCTTGTGGCTCGGCAATGCGCTGATGAACGTTTTCAGCACCTATTAACAACAATTGCTAGTTTATATGTGACAAAAAGACATGAATGTTAACAAAACCTGTATGTGCACGGATAAGATCTAACATATCCAAAATAAATATAAAAAAAAGATGATACCAGTTGCAAAGCTTTAACCAAAACTAAATAACTACGATAGTGATTGGATGTTCAAAAACTATTATTAGTTTGACCAATTAAGTTGTTATTCTGAGTGAACCTTTCCAAGACAAATGACTGCTGGTTGACTGAAATTTTGATAAGAAAAATACTGATAAATTTTCTTCATCCTTTTAACTGGGTATCTTTACAAAACATTTTGAGTTAGCTGTGGAAATTAGTGGATAAGTGGCAAGCACTAAAAGGATACGTAATTCCATTAGACTCTTGAGAGAAAAACTAAAAACAGCAAGATGCCAAACGGGATTCAACGAAGTATGTGCACATATCACTTGTTAGGAATGCAAGTCTAATCTCGCTCGTATCATAGCTTACTCTTTTAAAAGGAAAAAAAATCATAGCCTAAAATGATCACATTCTAGATGTACTGTACTTGCGAAAAGAAAGACCAGATAGTAGTGTCTGGAAGAAGTATTATTGTGTTTGCACAGACGGAGGCAAAACTTATTTTGTGGAAGATTAACGGTTATACATTCATGCAAGTCTCTCATTTCACGCCACCCATATTTCCAGGGGGAAAAAAAAAATCAAAGCAAGGGCTGTTACACCTCGTCATTCGTGACGTCGCAGCTATTGTCGCTATAACGCAGGGAGACGGAAAAGATACTGGAACGCACCATGTCCAATGTTCCAGCAGTCACACTATTAGATAGTTCTGGATGGGTAAATCTTTCATCACTTTTGGAAAGATGAAAGCTAAGTTGATCTACACATAATTTCAAATCAGAGCTGTAGAGAATCGAAACCAATGCCTTGGGGTATTCTATCCAATACTCGAACAACGTTGACAGTTTGCTCTTTTGAATTTTTGGATGGTAGTTTTTTTTAATGACTTTCGTACTTGACTGGTATGTGTAGTGTTTTGCTAATTTTTACTGCAGAAGATGTAAGTAAAGTTTTCCTTGTCTGGATTTGAACCCATGGCATTTAAGAGAGAATGAATACTGCAAAGTATTTTGTTTGATGTTTTGATGATTCTGCCAATCAGCTGCCTTAGCGGCTAAAATAATTATTCTATATTGATTTTGGCTAAAGGACAGCTATTTAAAGGGAAGGAGCCTAGTCGATTACCTCGACTCCTCTACTCAACTGGTACTTATTTTGCCGATCCCGAAACAATGAAAGGCAATGTCAAATTCTGTAGAATTTGAACTCAGAGCATAAAGAGACCGAAGAAATATCGCTAAGCATTTTGTTCGACGCACTAACTTATTCGACAAGATTGCTACATTAAAAGCTAAGTTAAAAGTTTGATAACAACGGCCGTGAATTATCAGAACTTGCGTCAAGTAAGGTTAGATAAATATGACAAGTACACAGATACTACATTCAGCCGTGTGTTCAATATGTTAAGAGCTTCTATTACAATATAAGATCGTTAGGTAGAAGAACCGGTGGAGCGAGGGCAAAATACATTGTGGTATTTATATACACCCCTTCATATACTAAGTTTGCTTCCAAGCGGAGCCAATTTTGCCATTCATTCTTTGGGCGTCTATTAAATATGTTGTTGTTTAACCAGAAACCAGATCAGATTGATCATACCTGCAGCGGCGGAGTTATGATTTCCAGTAATCTGGAAGTATGGTCTGCAGTGGAGGCGTGTTATTCCATCATTCATTGTACCTGGACCACGTTGTCGAACGTGTCACCATTATTTTTTAAATTAAAATTTGAATTCGATTAAAGAGTTTAACTTGCCATTTCTAGAAGATCTAAAAGCCAAACACAGCTTACCTTGGTTAATATTAATTTTTGGTGTTAATACAATAAACAATAAATCTATTTATCCCCAATTAAAAGTGGACTTGCCATGAGAGAACCTCTCTCATATGAACTTGTGGTACATATAAACAATCGTGTTTTATCGCTCGCGAGACATAATGCCCCGCCGTCGTTGCCCAGGCTACCAGTGCACGACTAACTCCCACTGGAGATATAGGCACAAGTGCTTATTACAAGTCCATGTGAGATTCTATCATGGTAAATAATGCAGTATTCTGTGTTCCATTTTTAAGTGAGAGATAAATGTTACCGTTTGGGATAATAAGTGCTCTGACGCTATTAATTATTAATTTTTTAAAACCAGAAATTGGCCAAGATTGAGCACACATATGGTCGAAATCCTTCTCTCCATACAAGTTTGACTGCTATGTCTAGAAGATCTAGCGACCAGGCAGAGATTCCCTTGTTAATTCGTATTATTGGCTGAGCAGTAGTAAGGTCGATAAAAACGGCTATACGTCTCACACAACATATGTGGCCTTGTCTCTAAGCAAGAAATCACTATTGCAGCTCGATAAAAATTTATTGATGTTACATAATCAGAAAGAATATTGTAAAATTTCTTATCATTTTTACATCAATCACTATTTTATCGAATCGATAGTATTGTCATAACCTTTGAGTTCAACTTGAAAATGTGAAATCTTAACAAAGGCCTGTTTTCGAGCAAATATTTTCAAGTCGTTTCTTTAACATTTCCAACACACAATTTAATCTATGAAATAGTACTTTCATCTCCCTCATTCACTCGTTTTCACTTTCTTCCACAATCTTTTAGCCCCTCTCTCCCCCACCACTATTTCTCCACCACCCTCTCCACACACTTTCTCCCTACCGTCTCTCTCTCTCTCTTAAATTCATTCCTTCTCTTACGTTGGTCTTTGAAATATCTTCCACTTAATTTGCGTACTTGGTTTTCTTGTACCACTATCTCGAAACGTGTACGCACGCACACAAACACACACACACACACGCACACACATGCACACGCATACGCACGCGCACACATACACAAACACATATTGAATTCTTTTCTCACTATACGAGATTAAAATCACAATATTCTTCGGGTAAAAACTGGCAAACTTTTTGACATAAAACTTGTATCATATGAATTTCATTTGCTTCAAGTTATTAACTAACAGTGTATAGACTGTTGTTCATCTATCTATCTATCTATCTATCTATCTATCTATCTATCTATCTATCTATCTATCTATCTATCTATCTATCTATCTATCTATCTATCTATTCAATTTCTGCACACCACACCTAACACTCTATACATCCACTCATATATATATATATATATATATATA
>NC_068985.1:5740129-5744005 GCF_001194135.2 Octopus bimaculoides
TATATATATATATATATATATATATATATATATATATATATATATATATATATGTATATAAGGTTAAATTACGGATAAAATTTTATAAAATTTTATGAAGTAGCCGGCATGTAATAAAACCATATAGGTAACAATTAATATAAAATATATAATTATATAACTATAATTATAACAAGGGCCCTAATGAGTAGTGCCACATGCTAGAAATAGACGCCGAATGGTCGTAAGAACAACATTTTTACCACATTGGCATGGGCTGAAAGCGAGGGAAGTGAATAAAAATTTTTTTTTAAACAGGGTTTAACCATAGATCGATTTTTAGTTTAGAGATGTAAATCCCTTTACTCTCATCAGTATAGTATAACTCATTATACATAATTATAAACATTTATACATACCCATACGAATATTCGTAGAGGCGCGTGGTTTAGTGGTTAGGGTGTCAGCATCATGATCGTAAGATTGTGGTTTCGATTCCTGGACCGGGCGACGCGTTGTGTTCTTGAGCAAAACACTTCATTTAAAGTTGCTCCAGTACACTCAGCTGGCAAAAATGAGTAACGCTGCGATGGACTAGCGTCCCGTCCAGCTGGGTGGAACACATACGCCATTGAAACCGGGAAACCGGGCCCATGAGCCTGGCTAGGCTTTAGAAGGGCGCATTTATTTATTATTTATACGAATATACTGTATCCACAAGCGCATATAAAAATGTTCACATTTATATATAAGCAAAAGCAACTTCATAAAATCTTATAAAGAATTTATCCTTAAATATATATAAATAGAAATATCAACCACTTCAACAAATATTAGGTTGGCAACTAAATTCCCGCCGTTTTTTCAATTAAAATTTTTTAAACGGTTTAATAAAAAATAACAACTAATTAATCAATAATGTATTCACTCTTGTTGTTTACAACCTCTTCCCAACGTTCAACAAGATTTTCAATATCTCGTTGGTAGAAATCTCTCGATTTCGACTCGAAAAATCGATCCAACCAAGCTCTCAATTCTACATCAGTATTCAACGAAACTCCGTGCATAGCACTTGAAAGAGATCGAAAGAGGTAGAAATCCGTTGGTGCCAAATCGGAGAGTACGGTCAGTGTGGGAGCACATCACAGCCATGCGTTTGAATGGCTTTGCTGGTCATATTGGCGATATGAGGACGGCCAGAACGAGGTGCGTCTTTGAGGTCAAAATTTCCATTTTTGAACATGGCATACCAATCATGCGCGGTTCTTTCAGCTATGGTACCCTCTCCATATATAGCAGTAATGTCTCGAGCAGCTTTTGCAGCCTTAGAATCTTGATTAAAAGCAAAAAGAAGATGTCGGAAATGCACGTTTTTCTTAACTTGACATTCCATTTTAATGCTATGAAAATAACAAAAATGAACTAAAATTTACTAGAACCAAAAAAAAAAAAAAAAAAAAAGATTCCAAAATGATTAAAAAATTGCATTCTCGAAAAAAATAGATTCCAAAATTTAAAAGCGCAATAAATTACAAAATTTAAAAAAACAGCGGGAACTTAGTTGCCAACCCAATATATTCACTCCGGTATTATCTTTTGGTCGTATACGCACGTGGTTGAGCTGAAAGAATTAGATTTTGCTTGTATGTAAATATCTTCCAATTATTTTGCGTACTTGGTTTTCTTGTACCACCACCTCGAAACGTGTACACACACACACACACACACACACACATGTATGTATGTATGTATGTATGTATGTAACTTTGTTGGTGCAAACAGGAAACTAGAACTCAGAAGATGACGATATGCATATGATTTATCAATAATAGACAAGAGTTACAAAGTGACTGATAGACAGAGCGTTCCTTGCATTAAAACTTATCAAACAAGTTTCAAATCAACGGGTCATTAATTCCTATGCAGGTGATAGATGTTTTTTCTTGGACTGTTCTGGAAGAAATTATTTAAAAAATTGCGATGTCACTTGGATAATTCATATTTTTCGAATGGGTTTTCAATAAATGAAAAAAGTAAATATTGAAAATTTAAGATATACGTATGCCTACTTGCTCACACCTAAACGAGAGAGAGCCGGGGAAGATAAATACAGAATGTAAAAAAGACAAGCACTAAAGCATATATATATATATATATATATATATATATATATATATATATAAAGATATAGATATATACACATATCAATATATATATGTATATATATATATATATGTATATATAGATACATATATCCTTGGCTGTCTCAGCATGTGTATTGGTGTGTTTGAAATACAGAACTGTGTCTATCTATATAACTATCTATCTATAAATATATATAAATATGTGCACATATGTATACATGCACACGCGCACACGCACACACATATACATACATATATATAAATAAATATATGTATGTATGTATGCATATACATATATGTATACGTCTGCATGCATGTATATATATATATAAATATATATACGATTGTGTATACGCTGCATGTTACGTCAACGCTAATTCGCCTCCTCTGATTGTAGTATCTTCTCGGATTTTTCTTTTCATCTTCGAATTCTCACCTCCTTTCCACTTCATATTCCAATTTTAGCATCGACCACTTTTTTTCAACACTTTTCCTTTTGTTTCACAGCTGCATGCCTGAAAACTGTCTTTTCCACTTCTATTTGCTTTTGTTTATGCAATTTTGCACGCGCAAATAAAACCTTCCATCTTGCTCTCACAGTCCTGCAGCTCTACTTCGACACACAAACACACGCACAAAGAGGTTATCACAGCCTCATCTTACACATCCACATACACAGCTGAAGATTACACATGCACCACCTTATGCTCATGTCTTACCAATACTTCCTTTCTACCACATTCGCACGCACACGTCCACCGCACGAACACACGCTCTCGTTCACGCTATTCTCCTCATGACGGCCTCCATCCACAGGCCTAGGCTTTTTATTCACATGCAAACGTTTTTCATCACTTATTCTTTTATTCTTTTATTATTTTACTCGTTTCAGTCATTTGACTCCGGCCATGCTGGAGCACCACCTTTAGTCGAGCAAATCGACCCCAGGATTTATTTTTTGTAAGCCTAATACTTAATATATCGGTCTCTTTTGCAGAACTGCTAAGTTCCGGGGAAGTAAATGCACCAGCACTGATTGTCAAGGGATGTTGGGGTGGAGGAAACACACACACACATATACGATGGGCTTCTTTCAGGTTCCGTCTACCATATCCACTCACAAGGCTTTGGTCGGCCCGAGGCTATAGTAGAAGACAATTGATGAAGGTGACATGCAATGGGATTGATCCCGGAACCATGTGGTTGGGAGGCAAACTACTTACCACACAGCTACTTCTGCTCCTATGTCAAATTATTTCTATTCTTAACCGTTAAATGCTTTTCTCTTCTTCCCAAAAGCTTATTCCTTGCTTTTTGGTTTTGATGAAGGACGAACTTCAGAAGCGTTAAGAAAAATACACAGTTGTGTAACTTATGATATGCATCACGGTACTGGCCTTCATATTTATTTATATCTAGCTTAGCACTAAAATTAGCTATGAAAGGGAACCATCGGTGTCTGCACTAAAGAGCAGTCAGCGATCCACGAAACATTCCTTCAGGAGTCTCCACATACTGTTTTACTGTGTACATGAATATTAAAAAAAAACAGTGTGTGTGTGTGTGTGTGTGTGTGTGTGTGTGTGTGTGTATGTAGATGGCCGGCTTCCTTCAGTTTCTGTCAATAAAATCCACACTTAAGTCTTTGGTCGGCCCGGGGCTGTAGTAGAAGACAGATGCCCAACTTTCCACCTAGTGGCATCAAATGTGGAGCTATATGGTTGGGATGGAAACTTCTTACCACACAGCCTCA
>NC_068985.1:5744021-5744650 GCF_001194135.2 Octopus bimaculoides
ACACACACACACACACACACACACACACAATCACACACACGCGGTTGCTTTTCGACAACGCACGAGAATGCAGCACGCACCGAGTAATATTAGAGTGAAAGAAATCCTTGGTGTTTAAACGCGCCGAAACTGTGATGATTTCGGTATCCAGAACTGATGAGAGCCTGTCCCTGTTTATTTGTCCATTTCGTTAATCGTTTCCATGTTCTCTTTCAATTTTTGACAACGATATCATCTATCTGCTAATGTCCTCCCACTCGCTATGAGTATTCTGGTCTTCTCTTTAATTCTCTTCCTCCCTCTTATTCTCACTGGTATCTAATGTCTGTCACTAATTTTCCCACATTCAGCTTTTCTCTCCCACTATCTCTCTCCCATTCTATCTTTACCTTCCTTTCTGTCCCTCACGTTTTACCTGATTTCTTTCACATTTACTATTTTTCACTTTCATTTTCTCATAATTCCTTGACCGACTACAACCGCCATTGGGCACCAATCCTCAAATAATAATTTCGTTCAAGTTAAGACGCTCTTTAATTCTTCTAGATTTCGTTGACGGAAACTAAAGGAAGCCTGCCATTTACACGTGCACACACACACACACACACACACACACACACACACACATA
>NC_068985.1:5744675-5749416 GCF_001194135.2 Octopus bimaculoides
CACACACACACACACACACACACACACACACACACACACATAGTTTTCTTTAATATATATATATATATATATATATATATGTATGTCTGTATGTATGTATTTACGCAATTATCTCCCTTTCTTTCCTTGGAAATATATACATACATATGTTATGTATGTGTAGACATATGTATATATGTGTGTGCATGAATACGTACACACACACACACACACACTCACACAGACATATAGTTGCATGAATATGATTTGTGCTGTTTACCAAAGGAAAATTAAAACATAAATAATTTAAAGAGACGAACATCTTGCTTTACCCACACACTTACATCTACAAACACACGCAATGCAACACGCATGTACGCTTATTCATATCTTCATAAACACATGCATGTTCTTATGCATACACACATACATGAATGAATCTATATTAATATATAAATATTTTATCAACGTTTATGGAAAAACGCAAGCAACGTATGTTTAGACATTTTGTGTGCATTGTGGCAGAATGGAGGAGAATAATGAAAAATGATTGAGAATAATGAAATATAAAATAGTTGAGAATGTATATAAATTAATATCTATGTTGCATATTTAGACTTTCAGTTTGTTTTGCAATGAATTACATGTCTATAGTTATAGAAAATAAAGCATTTTGGATAGACTGATGGAATTAGCCTGTGTAGGATGAAATCTAGAAATTCTAAAGTAAAAAGGATTGATAAAATATTTAGAATTCATAGAGGGTCGACATTATTATTATTCATGTGCTTGCATACTTTCAGTGGAATAGCGTTTAAGGGAATGTCATAATTGACAAATAGATGGCGGTTGCGTCTAATGGAAGAAAGTTGTGTTGTAAGAAGCCCGGGTTGATGGTTAAATAGTTATTGCTTCGTGTAGAGACTGGAATTGATTGAAAATGTGGGATTAATGGAAGATACCTGTAGTGAAGGAGATATTTATTCAATGAAAATCTTAGCCAGTCACCGTACATTCATGAAACTCTGAGTTGATCTCAAAGCTTTGTATAATCAAAGTATTTGTAAATTTTCTTATCCAATGGCTTCAAACCGGACGTGGTCCCTCCTGTTCATATCCTTAGCCAATGGATCCTATAAAGGCGCTGATGAGTTCCAGTTATGGTTTAAAGGGTCTCTATTCTCACATAAGTCGAAAACGAACTCATTCTGTTTTTGCCGAAGAATAGAACTTTATATATGTACTGAATATTTGTGTGGTTGTTGGCGATGTTTTCCTTATGTCTTTGGCATTCAGATTACTCTGCCAAATGTAATGCCTGGAATTAATCATGCATTATCTCACAGCCATACGATTTCTGTGATATGACTCTTTGCTTTAGGAATGGCATCGTACGATAAGTGTAAAAGAGGCTGGATATGGTTGGTTTGATGACAAAGGAGGTAGGATATTTAGGCTGGATATGGCCGGCTTGAATGATAAAGGTTGAGTCGAAACTGATTGTACAGAGCTGCGATCATAGGTATTCCAGCCGTGACGTTGCCACCTTTACTGCCATTTTAAAGGCATTAGGTTATTTTTGAAGGGATACTTGGTAGGAATCTCTACCATGATGATCGACCACTTTTGGGATATTTGGAAAATGCGGGACGCACACAAGAAAATATATGAAATGGTTTAAGAATGACGGTATGGCTGAGTTCAATGAATGAAAGTGCATGGCTTTGCTTGCGCTTATGATTCTGTGTTTATGTATATGAGAGAGACATACAGAGAAGCTAGTATAGTCGAAACAAGAACTTCATTCTTTATGAATGGAGGAAAAACATGTAAATAATAAAACTTATGCATCGAGAAGAAAATATGAACTTAATAATATTAAGACCATCAATTTCGAGGGAGTGGGTAAGTCGATTTCATCTACCCTAGTGCACAACTGGTATGTGTTGCACTCATATTGTTACATATCATATGATAAGACTGCATCAATACAAATCAATAACGAAATATCTACATGAACGAACGACTTACTGGAAATACCAGCTAAGTCTTAAAATTATAACCTGATTCTTAAAATGAAGAGCATAGAATTATGTAGGAAAGATTGTTCGCCAACACAATATGGCGGTCCTTGTTTAGGACTAATGTTGCTGTGATTTAGGCCCAGGAGACATCGTCCCGATCTGACTATACGACACGATCTGTGTCCTAAACCAGGACTGCCATGTTATGTTGGCAAATAGTCTTTACTACAAAGTACTGTTGTTGAATATCTCACGTTGTGAGATTAAAAATAAAATAGTAATTTTCTAATTTATAACTCAGTGACTGGTTGTCACTTTGAAAACTATATATTTCGAACGGGAATTTCTGCGAGCTCACCGCCTCACCTGCAATGACAATATTACAATCGTTGTGGGTTTTTTTTCTAGGAGTGAACAACGTGTTTCTGCTTGTTTACAATTGGATATCTTTGGCAGATTGCCGATTCATGAAACGTTACCTTTGTTCACAAAAGAGGTTTGACGGCGTAACGGGTAAATTTGCGAACGAGAGTTCTGCGTTGTTTTTCTATGCGGTTTTCAGTACTGAGTCAAATATTGTGTCAATGACTATATTTGTTATCGTAGTACGTGTATATCGTTAGTGTTTGTCGAAAGCCTATTGTTTTTCTGTGTAAGATTTATGAGTAATTTGGTGATTGACTTTAATGCTCTGAATAAGTGTTGAAATTTTAGAGCATGTGTGGTTTTGTGACCTCAGATATTTGCCCTTGTCGGATGTTTGATGATAATGGATATATATTATGCTTACATCACATAGGATTTCATTTTGTCTTGGCTTTAGTATTTTGTTGAATTTGCTTAGATTTCAGATTCTGAGAATTTAACAGTATGAGTAGTTCTAATTATTTGGTAAGTCCAATGATTTCCTCAGGACTGTGGATGTTTGTGATTTTATCTGGTTCTGAAGCTTTTGAGCTTTTAGAGTTTTCAATTGATTTTTCGGTGAATATTTGAAAAGTAGGGTTAAAATTGACGTTTGAAAACAGCATAAATATACAAACCAGTTTGATACAAGAAATACACAAACCCAGTAAAGCAAGTAGCTTTAAAACCTCTCAGAAGGAAAATGAAATGCAGCATCAAGCAATTAAACAAGGATATTTCTTAAATATAAATCTAAAAAAACGCGTAGTAAAACGTTATGAGAAATAAACATTGTCATAAACAGCAATGGTCACATAACACATTATATCAAAAAAATAAAATTTAGAATATATATGTAACAACACCAAGCAAACCCGCTCATTATGCATTTCTCGAATGTCCAACGAAAAGACATCATCTACAACACTGAAAGTTTTATGAACAGTCACCTGATTAACAAATACCTGATTAACAATCACCTGATTAACCAGCGGACTAATCAAAATGAAAGCAATACATTTAAATAAACTAATTAACGTCCATTCTTTCAGCTTCGATGACAACGACAAGGGAAACATTTGGTATCATGACGCATACGTTGTATCAACACAAAATCTTAATTCTAAGACACCTTTTCCCCGTTCAGCAGAACATTATATTACAAGACAGAAGAGAAGAGAAACGAAGAAGGTAAAAACTTGAATAACTTACACAAAAAATTTACAGAAAGACAAACATGATTCAAAGAATATCCTAACAGATTCGGAAAATCCTGGGACTTGTTTTACGTTTGTATGTATGTATGTATGTATGTATGTATGTATGTATGTATGTATGTATGCATGTATGTATGTATGTATGTATGTATGTATGTATGTATGTGTGCGCGTGTATGTATACGTATATACTAAGGATCTACCTGATTCTCTCTCCGACTATATAACTGATGGTTACTAAAGCTCTCTCTTAAGGATCTCCTTCGTTCTCTCTCTGTGAATTGAATAGATGAAAACTACATGGATTGCTGCTGTTCGTTTTCAGAGAATTGCACCATCTGCGCATCTATTCCTGAACCAGCTGTAAATGACAATTGGCATAGGTAACTTCGTTCTTTTCTTCTTAAGATCTATATTCTTGTGACAATTCAAAAATATATAAATGTTACAATCTACCCTGATATCAGTTGTTTGCCTGTTTATATTTCCCTTCAGTTATATATCATATTTTATCTTAATTTGTTTTTGCATATTTATTTTCATACTTACCTTCGGCAGTGTAGTACATATTTTTGTGATATTTGGACCTCTATTTATTAATGAAAACGATTAATCAAAATTTTTGTTTGTTATTTCTTGACGAAAAAAAAACATGGCTTTCGTCACGTCAGCATATACACACATACACAATACTCACACACACATAATGAATTTCATGGCGTGTCACTCAACACAAACACATTCCGCTAACTGTGACATATACACACATATAGTCTTCGCGCTCTCTAAGTTAAAAAAAAACTGGAATACATCAGTGTATTACTTTTGTTTGACTTTAACTTCCTCAATGTAGGATGGCCTGGGGGCCAGATGCTCCCAGGAATGACAGAGCACTAGCAAGCACAGGTGAAGTCCCTGCTCCAACTTACCAATGCTTCTTTCATGTATACGACGGGCTTCTTTCAGTTGCCGTCTACCAAATCCACTCAGAAGGCTTTGGTCGGCCCGAGGCTACAGTGGAAGACATTTGACCAAGGTGCCACGAAGTGGGACTGAACCCGGAACCATGTTGTTGGTAAGCAAGCTACTCAACACCCAGTCACTCCTACATATATA
>NC_068985.1:5749935-5754953 GCF_001194135.2 Octopus bimaculoides
TACACATACATACATATATTTATACACACACACACATACGCATATATATATATATATATATATATATATACACATGCACAGACAAACTAATATTCTATCTACATTATACTTTATATCTCACATGCTTCGATCCACCCATTTGCCAGCCTACTTCAATGATCTTCATGTATGTATGGGAGCGTCTCTGTGCACAGTTGTTAGGTTATAAATGTTTGTTTATTATTTGCTCGTCTGCGTGCATATCATTTATTTGTGTTGAGTTCGTTCTAAAATCAATATTAGAAACGCAGGAAATTAATACAGAACAGCGTAAATGATGCACTCAACGAATCCAAAATGTTTAACAAAGCATTTATCAGATACAGCAAATCATTGCACATTAAAGATTCTCATCGCTGTCCGAAGATAAACTTTCTCTCTTTAATCTGACGATAATGGATTGTAAAAACTGCATTTGAACTTGATTTTATTGGCATGTTTTTCAATCTAAATGTTTGCGGTGTTTGATAAAAATGTATTTTGATAAAATAAGAAATCACCTATCTGATTGCTGTTCATAAGTATGTACAAACGGTTTAATTGATTCCGAATATTTATAGTGGAGGTTCTCCATCAGTGTTGTCTTGGAATGCTTGAGTTTATTCGTTTATCTAACTGGAAATAATGCATGTGGTTTTAGTATCTTGACCGCCAAAACTTTTTTCTACAAAATAGGGGTAGTTTATCCTGTTCAGGCTATATTATTGGCATTATCATGCGTTTGAGAATTTAAAAATCACTTCCTTGACTTTCTAAGACATCTCAGCACTTATAAAGCAAACTTCGTTTGTTTGTTTAATTTCATCGTAATTTGAATTTATGCGAAAATTTATTTTATTCATTTACTGCGGTGTATTTGACTTTGTATACAAACACACGCACATATATACGATGGGCTTCTTTCAGTTCAACCCTCACTCTCTGTATCATGTATGAAGCTAGGTCCACACAGAAACCAGTCAGTATCAGAAAAGGTAACGGATTCCACCCCACCCCCTTTTTCTCTCCCTCTATATCTCAAGTACATGACGACACACCTACATCTATATACTCTTTTACTTGTTTCGGTTATTTGACTGTCGCCATGCTGGAGCACCGCTTTTAGTCGAGCAAATCGACCCCAGGACTTAGTCTTTGTAAGCCTAGTACTTATTTTACCCGTCTCTTTTGCCGAACCGCTAAGTTACGGGGACGTAAACACACCAGCATCGGTTGTCAAACAATGTTGGGTGGGGGAGACAAACACAGACACACAAACATACACATACACACGTACATATATATATAAACACATAAACGACGGGCTCCTTTCAGTTTCCGTCTACCAGATCCACTCGCAAGGCTTTGGTCAGCCCGAGGCTATAGTAGAAGACACTTGCCCAAGGTGGCACGCTGTGGGACTGAACCCGGAACCATGTGGTTGGTAAGCAAGCTACTTACCACACAGCCACGCCTGCGCCTATATAAATATATATCCATAGTTATGAACTAAAAGACGGACAGATTTTAACCCACTAATTGCTACTGTCCTATAAATAGGACACTAAATGAGAACATTAAATAATCTATATCACATTGTCTCAGTGTCCTATTTATAGGACACCCAGTATTTTCATTTCTACTTGAAGTAAAGGAGTTTTAATAATTATTTTTACCATTTTAACCTATTTTCAATCATCTGTGAAAATTTAAAAGTAATATTCAGAAATTTAAGTACTCTGAGTCTTAATGGGTTAAGCAGAGGGCATCGGAAAGAAGGCCTGATTGATAAGGTCACGGATAGCGATAAAAGGACTTCGACAAACAACTGATCAATTGTTTAACCGAATGATTAGGCAAGCGCTCGATTAGTTAATTGGTTAAATAACTCACCATCTGACTATGACTTGAAATTAAGGCACAGGTTCTGCTGTTTTTGAGATGAAGGGAAATCGATTATATCGACCCCAGTACTTGTCTAGAACTTTGGAGTGGCTGTGTGGTAAGTAGCTTGCTTACCAGCCACATTGTTCCGGTTTCATTCCCACTACGTGGCACCTTGGGCAAGTGTCTTCTACTATGGCCTCGGGCCGACCAAGTGGATTTGGTAGACGGAAACTGAAAGAAGCCCGTCGTATTACATGTGTATATATGTGTGTGTGTGTGGGAGAGTCTGTTTGTGTTTGTCCTCCACCATCGCTTGCGAACCGATGCGGGTGTGTTTACGTCCCGTAAATTAAACGGCTTGACAATGAAACCGACAGAATAAGTACTAGGCTCAGAAAGAACAAGTCCTGGAGTCGATTTGTTCGACTAAAGACGGTGCTCCAGCATGGCCGCAGTGCAGTGACTGAAACAAGTAAAAGAGCACCGTTTACGAAATAAGGAAAACTAAAGTCATTCTCGGTGGCATTTGAACTTAGAACGTAAAAACGGAGGAAACGCTAGTGAGCATTTTGTAGTGCATTCTATCCAATCTGCCAACCCACTGCTGTTGCTAATTGACTCATTGATTAAAAATAAAGAAGTAGAATTAAGCCATTGCGTGTGTTTATTATTGGTCTAATTACTCTCCCTCGAGATACAGCAAAATGTATCTGAAAGAAACACTTGGAAAATATGAGTCATTATTGATGGTATTACAGATATACCATTAACAGCGAAAGAGATCTTTTATACTAAATACATAGCTGACATTCCTTAAATATCGTCTATCAATGCTTTTATTAGTTGCAATCACGGAACGAATTATATACGATAATTTACTTAAATGCAATTAGTTAAAATATATCTACATTAATTTCGTTTTAAATATAAGATTGAAATGAACATATTGCGAAAGGTAGATTGGGGGGAAAAAAATTCAAGAAATAATATAAAATAGAATAACAATTTTATTGTAAATCACTATCATGTAATGGGGAAAATATCAATCAATTTATCTTTGCCTAAATGAACAGATGGATTAAAACGTGTATTTAACTATTTAGATGATCTTCTATATTTCCACTCTCAGATGCGTTATCAGTCATATTTATCATAATAATGAGTAAAATCGGATGTGTGTCTGTAAGATGTACGTGTCTCTACATGAGGTTGGAGATGTCGGCGTTTGCGTGAGTTCGTGTGTGTGTGTGTGTGTGTGTGTGTGTGTGTGTGTGTGTGTGTGTGTGTGTGTGTGTGTGTGTGTGTGTGTGTGTGTGTGTGTGTGTGTGTGTGTATGTATGAGTGTGTGTTTCTAACTAAGGACTAGAAGGTGTCTGAAGGAAATAGAAAGAGGAGATTGAGGAGTAGGTGGAATGAGCAAAAAGCATTTATTAAAAGGGAAGGCTGTATAAATGGAACATATACACCGTGGAGAGAGGTAGATAGATAGATAAACAGATAGGGAGTTAGATAGATAGATAGATAGATAGTGAGATAGATATATAGATAGATAGATAGATAGATAGAGAGAGAGAGAGAGAGAGAGAGAGAGAGAGAGAGAGAGTGTGTGTGTAACCGAAATGGAGTACAAAAGGAAATAGAAGGAATTGTTACTGATGCTTAGAGAAATATGAGTAGAAAATGGATGCAAAATTATATAGTCTTCATATATATAGAGAGAGATAGATAGATAGATAGATAGATAGAGAGAGAGAGAGAGAGAGAGAGAGAGAGAGAGAGAGAGAGAGAGAGAGAGAGAGAGAGAGAGAGTGTGTGATGAGAGTGAGAGAAAAGAGAGAGAGAGAGAGGGTGAGAAAGGAGTGACTACTATTCGGTAGAAGATGGAGGTGTGGAAATCGCTGAGCTGGTACTCCGCCGCTTACGATAACGAGGGTTCCAGTTGATGCGATCAGCGGAGCAGCCTCCGCGTTGAATTTAAAGTGCATGTGGCTGAGCGCTCGACCGAGACGTGTACCCTTAACGCAGTTCTCAGGGAGATTGAGCGTGACACAAAGTGTAACAAAGTTGATCCCTTTGAATTCCAGTTACAACTAATTTTTTTGCCAGCTGTGTGGACAAGAACAACGTGAAACAAAATGCCTTGCTTAAGGACATAATGCGCCGCTGGCGATCGAACTCCCGACCTTATGATTGTAAACCGAATGCCCTAACCCCTAAGCCACGCGCCTTCACAAGAGGCAGGTAAAATGTGACATAATCGTCAAAGCCTGAGAGGCATTTAGATTGATGATAGAAAGTGACGGTAGGGAGCGAGAAGTTTTCAAGATTATTCCCCGTATCACATGACGAAAGGGTATGAATAACAAGATGTATCATTTGATTAACAAGAAGAATCCATAATAATCATTTACTTGTCGTGTGTGTATGGAGAACCACAGTTGTGAAATCGTTACAAGATGGAAAATATTAGTCAAACGAAAGATAATAATGTTGGTCTACTGTTGACATTGAGTTGCGATTTTATAGATCTAGCAGACAAATATAGGTTGATAGTAAATAAACTTCTGAGCCGTTGTCTGTCTCTCTCTTTGCTTACACGGTCTGTCACCTCTCTCATTTGTATGGAAATCTGTACACACGCATATCTACACATTCACCTAAATGCTGCGCCGGCGATCAAGCGAACAGCTTTCTCTTCAAATTAACGTGCAGCTAAGCTTTCCAATAAAACTGCGGACACTTACAGTAGTTCTCAAGGAGATTCTGCGTGATAGACCGAATGTGACCCGGCGGTCACTTTGAACTATAGATACAGTTTTGTCATTAGACAAATATCATTTTCCTTTGTACTTCGTCTGGAACCACACACTTACTAGGTTCACCATTAAAGCTATTGTGTCATCATAGCCTCAACTATGCAAAGTTATAGTAGTGTGTGTAACCGTATCGTTTACGGTTTAGAATATATATTTGCACGTACATACATACATACATACATACATACATACATACATACATACAGGAATGACTGTATGGTAAGAAGCTTGCTTAGCCTTCCCTTTTGATATATATATATATATATATATATATATATATATATATATATATATATA
>NC_068985.1:5756914-5758555 GCF_001194135.2 Octopus bimaculoides
ATATATATATATATATATATGTATGTATGTATATATATATATATATATATTTGTATATGTATATATATATGTATATATATATATGTGTGTATGTATATATATACATACACACACACACACACACACACACATATATATATATATACTTGTACATACATAAATTGACATACACACATATGCATACAAACACACAGACACACACAAACATGAAATATATATATACATATGGTTACACGTACAATATGAATAAATGAGAAAGAACTTCTCTCGAGCGACATCACACAACATATCATTGAGATAGATGTCGAATCTGAGAAGATTTTCTAATCAACACATCAAACGACGCAAGGCTAAAAACAGTCAAAAATCGATAGGTTGTATGAAGTGTCTGAATATCTCTTGTTTCAAGCAGTTATTTCGCCACAAGAAACATCACAGCCATTCAGAAAAATATCTTAAAAGTACATCAATATTCATAGTGTCATAGCTTTTGTTTAGCGTATATGAGACATTTCACATTTATTCGTTATTTAGCTGTGGGTCATCATAGCTGGAACAGTGTTATCATCAAAGACGTACATGCTTCTACCGTTTCCACGTATTTTGGTATTCTTTTATGTATAGTGTGTGGAACCATATTCTTCAATGCGTCCTGTGTTGCTTTGTTTTTTCTTTAATAGCAGGGTGTATTTTGATGTGAGTTGGCAACACTTTTCTGGTCGAACACCTCCATAATTGGTTCCTCGTTGGATTGTTTATTTTCTTGCCGCTTATCGGCATATATTCACAAGTTTTATATAAATTGTACGAAAAATTGTTTGAAAAACATTAACGAAAATTAATATACCG
The DNA here is from genome assembly GCF_001194135.2 of Octopus bimaculoides. Lineage (NCBI taxonomy): Eukaryota > Metazoa > Mollusca > Cephalopoda > Octopoda > Octopodidae > Octopus > Octopus bimaculoides. The sequence goes on from NC_068985.1 coordinate 5,757,764, forward strand.
TGTCGTGTTCCTTTATGATATATTTATAACGCCGTTGGTGATATGTGACCAACGGGGCAGCCATTATTTCACAAATTTGTGTTAGCAGGTGTAATCAGAGTGTGTTTGTTTCCAGCTCTTTCGATTTTCTCATTGATGTTTCCAGCCTCCAAGATATACAATGGTAAAAATGAGATAAACACACACACACACACACTTGCATACAAGTATACTTACGCGCACACATGCACATACACGCAGCTAAGCCCCCCCCCCATGCTTACATACAGACACATAATTACATATAATTAAATAAAATGGAGTCAAGATGGGGTACGGTTTGACATCTATTTAATAAATACTACACATGTTTCGATACAACATAGACCCACATATACACAGGATTTAAATTAAGCAATGGTTTACCTGTAAAATGGGATCCAGTTTTATCACCTCAGCATCGAAGTCAACGGTTTACTAACGAGGACAACAATTATATATCACCTGAGTAGACACAACAGGATCCCATTATACAGGTGAAACGTTGCTTAATTTAAATCGTGTGTACATGTGGATCTATGTTGTATCGTAACAGGTGTAGTGCTTATTAAATAGCTGTCAAACCGTACTCCATCTTGACTCTATTTTATTTAATTATATGTAATTAGGTATCTGTATGTAAGCATGGAAGGCTTGGCCCGAGACTATAGAAGACACTTGCCCAAGGTGCCACGCAGTGGGACTGAACCCGGAACCATGTGTCTGGGAAGCAAGCAACTTACCACTCAGCCGTATATATATATATATATATAT
>NC_068985.1:5758588-5760688 GCF_001194135.2 Octopus bimaculoides
TATATGTGCGTGTATATATATATATACACGAAAAATACGTATGGAGAAAATCACATCTTTAATTGTAGAATTCCCTTTACAAAACCGACAATTGTTTCTATTATGGCCTGTATGTATGTATGTATGTATGTATGTATGTATGTATCTATCTATATATCTATTTATCTATCTATCTATCTATTTATATATAAATGTAAACGCTTTTGGTAGTATGTAGAATATTATAATGGTAATAATTAGGTTAGTCAGAAGGAATAAATGAATTGTTTCTTGGATTATTTATATACAGGAGGTCTTCAAAAATTCCAAGGAAATGAAACGAAATGGAATAAAATCAAATCAAATCAAGTCGAATAATTATGTTATTATATTTAAGAATTTTTACTCTGACATTTGAGAATCCGCTAGATATAAAAAAAATCACAAAATTCTCAAGTGCTAGACAATAAATTCTTAAAGGTAATAAAAGCAAATATTCTACTAAATTTCATTTTATGCTATTTTAGCTCGCTGCTTTTCCATTTCATTTCATTTCTTCGGAAAATTTAAAGAAAATCTCTATTTGTCTGCAAATTAACTAAGGAACAGTTCTTTTATTTCATCAGACTGACCTTTATATTTTTAATAATATAAGTCGGTGAGTTGGCAGAAACGTTAGCACGCCGGGCGAAATGCTTACCAGTATTTCGTCTGTTTTTACGTTCTGAGTTCAAATTCTCCCCTGGTCGACTTTGCCGTTCATCTCTTCGGGGTTCATAAATTAAGTACCAGTTGCATACTGGGGTTGATCTAATCGGCTGCTCCCCACCCAAAACGAAATTTCGGGCCGCGAAAAGAATATTGTTACAAATACACAAAGACACACACACACACACACACACACACATATGCATATATATATATATATATATATATATATATATATATATATATATATATATATATATATATATATATATATATACCTCCCACCACATATATGTTAGGCGTATATATGTATAGCAAAACAACAAGCAATTAACTAGTTAGAAAATCTCTATAAGAGATTAACGCCGTAACTATACTGAGAAGTAATGTTTATCGCCACCGAAACTTGGCTTTTCTGTAGGAACCGAGGTTCATGCTATTTGTAACCACAGGACGAAGCCTCCTCTAGCTGGTTATTCGATGCAACTTGTACCGATATATATTGTAATCAGGGGAATTAAAGTCTCTGTGCAGATTGCATAGAAGAGCTAGCTGGATGTGGCGTCTTCCTATGGCGAGAAACAGTAGTAAAATTGGTTCCTACAGAAGAGTCATGGTCAGGTGGAAATAAATATTACATCTTAGTATAGGCACTGGTTTCACCTCTTATAAAGATATCCTTATCAGCTAATTTGCTTGTTGAAAGATCAGTTCCTGGTTTTAACTTATTTTCTATGTATTTAGAGGTGGAGAATATTACTGCTATCTCTAGCAGACGAGCGTCCACCACCGAGGATGATCATAAAGAGACCGAAAACTTACGGTCTGGTGGGATCGTGACTGGAAGATGGTAGGAGTTCACGCCCCTGCATGCAATATATATTGGGTGCAGACTGCATCGAATAACCTGATGGAGGAGGCGTCATTCTGGAGTTAAAAATAGCAGTAACATCGGTTCCTGCGATACGGCTCTCTTTAAGTGGGAATAAACATTATAACGAAACAGGAAAAAGCAAATGTTTTGATATTAGGAATACTGCATTACATGTGTTTCATTTGATAATAGGAATTACAGATTTACATGTTATATAGTCATGTAAGGAATTTCCTATTAATGGAATAAACAGATGTGTATCAAGAGGAACAGTTGGAATCTACCTTAGGTACTTATAAAATATAATGTGTGTGTGTGTATTTATACATATATATGTATATATATATATGCATATATATATGTATATATATGTATATATGTATATGTACGTTGTCCACGTGTTTTTGCAACGTCCTGTACTCAGATATGCATCTATATATACATGTAGATGTAGGTATGTACATACATGTACGTATATATGCATACACTCACATATTATTTGTATTATTATATGTATATATATATATATATATATATAT
>NC_068985.1:5762702-5765101 GCF_001194135.2 Octopus bimaculoides
CATTAAAAACGTAAAAATAAAAGCAGAACACAAAGTAGAGAGAGAGAGAGAGCGGAAGGGAGAGAGAGAGAGCCTATACATTTCAAACGTCGTCAACATTCCAGAGGTGCAATTCATGTTTCCAAAGAGTTAGTCCACGTTTTCAATTATCATCGACGATAGGAAATGGAAAGTAAATTATTGTTGCAGTTTTCCTGTGTTTTAAATTCAAATTTGCTTATATCTGTAAAAGTATCTGAATTAATCCTCTGGAAATAATCACAAGGATAGCTTCTTAGAAGACTTACTGTATGAAGATCAACAACAGGAGAAAAGTAAAAAGACACTTTCTCAGCTATATACAGATAAATAGTTTATTAAAAGTTCTGCTATACTGTAAATGACTAGCAATAACGTGTAGTGTGTGGACTGCGAGCTGATGTTCTAAATACAAACGCAAATCTCCGTCGAGAAATTCTTTAGGCAATCAGCCCAAATATCTGGGCTATTACTATTATTATGCAATATCATTTCTTCAGCTAACCTTTATTTATCTCGTTTCTTTTCAAATAAAGAAGCGGTGATGTTTAAAATTAGTCGAACGAAAGCTTGAAACCTGTCAAGCTGTCATGTTTTGTTCATTGGCTTTTTATTATATATTTGGCAACAAACTGACCAACATCTGTAACAGAGAATAAGACATTTCTTTATACATCAGTACTTCAGTTCAATAACAATATTCTTGGGGGCAATGTGACCTCCAAAACGATTTTAATCCGTTGTAAATATGTTACAAGTTCTTTTTCTGTTCTTGTTTCGAATCATATTCGACACATCTTTGACTTTCTCAACAAAGTTTCACATTTATACAAACACACGCGCGAAGGTATGTATGTTTGTATGTATGTTCTTTTCTGTTCTTAATTTTTGAAATTCTTCTTTTAGTGAAGCAACTGGTTTCCAACCAGTCTTGCATAGTTTTACGTATGTATGTATGTATGTATGTATGTATGTATGTATGTATGTATGTATGTATGTATGTATGTTTGTGCAGATGTGTATGTTTTGTTTTATGCCTGTCTTCTCATGCAATATACTTGCATATCTAGACATGCTAATATACTTTTAAATGATAAACTTATTCCAGTTCCAGTGAGGGATTGGATCTGCAGTCTTCGAATTAATTTTCTCCTTTCTAGTTTTAAGATGCCTAATTTCTCAAGATTGATATTTAGGCAGAGTGTTACATATCCCAGTGTCCCAATAATTACAGGTATAAACCTGAATTTGTAATCTGCATAGAGTAACTGCATATTTCTCAACAGTTCAGCATAGGTGTTCTCTTTTCCACTGATCTTCAGCTTTATGTTAACATCCGCTGGGCAGCTAATTTCCACAACTGTATACAGTTTCTCTTCTCTATCTCAATTCTTTATATAAGGTCTATTGTGTTTTCAAATATGTATGCATGCATGTATGTCTGACTGTCTGTCTGTCCGTATGTATGTATGTATGTATGTATGTATGTATGTATTATGTAAATGTATATATGTGTATGAGTGTATGTATAGATGCACACGAGTGTAAACACATTTGGAAGCGTGTTATATAAATGTATTTGTCTTTGTTTAGAAAATCCACGAATGTAAGATATTTTAATACATTCATGTTTGTTACACAGTAATCCCTCAACTATCGCGGTTATTTCGTTTCACCCTACCCCCAACCGCGATAGGTGAAAATCCGCGAAGTAGAAACACTACTGTATATTTTATGTTATTATTTTTATAATTTGTTTATTTTATTATAAATGCAAAACAACACCACAGAGGAGTCGACGTAAGCTAAATCATAAACCGCGATAGGTGAACCGCGATATGGCGAGGGATTACTGAGTATATATATAGGTATGTGCCTGTGTGTACCTTTGTGTGTGCTTCTGTGAGTTTGAGTGTATGTATATTTCCATAGGCGCAGGAGTGGCTGTGTGTTAAGTAGCTTGCTTAACAACCACATGGTCCCGGGTTCAGTCCCACTGCACGCCACCTTGGGCAAGTATCTTTTAGTATAGCCTCGGGCCGACCAAATCCTTGTGAGTGGATTTGGTAGCCGGAAGCCTGTCGTATATGTATATATATATATGTGTGTGTGTCTGTGTGTGTGTGTGTGGTGTTTATATATCTTTGTGTATCTGTGTTTATCCCCCAGCATCGCTTGACAACCGATTCTGGTGTGTTTACGTCCCCGTAACATAGCGTTTCGGCAAAAGCGATCGATAGAATAAGTACTAGGCTTACACAGAATAAGCTGTGGGGTCGATTTGCTCGACTAAAGGCGGTGCTCCAGCATGGCCACAGTCAAATGATTGAAACAAGTAAAAGAGTATGTATATATATATATATATATATATATATATATAT
>NC_068985.1:5765234-5767734 GCF_001194135.2 Octopus bimaculoides
TATATATGTGCAGAGAGAGAGAGAGAGAGAGAGAGAAAGAGAGAGGGAGAGAGGGAGAACGACACAGAGAGAGAAATATGTTCTTAGTTGTTTCGTGTAAAAATGTACTATATATATATATATATATATATATATATATATGAAAAAAAATAAAATGAAAATATATATTACAATTTTTTTCAAAAGAGAGGCAAAGTTATTATCGACATATTTTTGCAGGAAGAAAAACATAAACGTTAAAAGTATAAAAGATCAAATTATCGAGAAAAACCCCACCCATAACTACATCAAGCGGTAAACAATGAAAAAAAAATTGGGTGGAATTAATCAACCGACGACGGGGTGGGTGGGTAGGAAAGGTATCGGATTGTATAACCCTAAGCAGGGGTACCTGTTCAGCCGTGCTAGGCAGACATACTTGCAAAGCGTTGCTGTCGAGAATAAGCAACGATACTTGTTACAACAGCCGCGCCTCTTCGCAGGGCTCATTTCTCAGACGGGCAATTTCAATCCCTATTTTACAGAGGAAACTAGCAATGCGGGCTCCGAGAACAACTGAGGTCTCGAAATTAGAAGCGTGACGCGAGAGAATCTGTTATTGATTAGAAATATCGATATTGTTTTAGCGTTTCTTTTCTCGGTGAAGTTACTTCAAACGAATATATATCGAAAATATTAATTAGTCGCTCAGTTAATTAGTTTAGTCGTTATTCGTTTAGCATTTTGGTTTGTTTTTCTTACAAATGGTTACCTATATGAGTTAAATATAAACAAAAACGAACACATGGTGTGATATATGATCGATGAAGAACATCAACCATAGTTATTCCTTTATTATAGTGAGTAAAAAATGTCAAAGAATTCACGAATGAAGCTTAAGCGAGGAAATTTGGCAATGCAGACAGGTGTTAGGTGGCAGGACCTAATTAGGGGCCTGTTCTCTTCAAGCCGGGGAATGAAATAGCAATAGTAGGTGAAATGCACCAAACGGTATTTATCATATGGTTACGAGAGAAACTTGAAATAAAATAGATTAAACCAAACCCGAATTCGGCTGATTAACAATGAGTCCCAGCATTGTAAACATCTGGCACAGTTTTTAGGAAGCTGTTTTTCCATAAGATTGTTAATAATACGGAAGACAAGAACACTGCTTCACACTGCAATGGATTCTATGATGTTGATGTTAAATCTCTGTAGAATCTAACAAGAAGCGTATCATAGTCAGGATAACAGCGAACTCTAAAATAGACCTATAAATATCAGACATTTAGGCAACAAATATAACTCATTGAATGTGTTAGTGAGATTTGTTGATATACATTATCTTCCATCTAGATATCTTATAACCAACGAAGGCCCCGATATGTGATCGATCGAACTGCAGAACACAGAAGACTAACGTTATCCGATTCATATCCTAAGTTGTATTATGCAGTTCTATGTATACAGTATGTTCATAACAAATACGAAATTCAGTTATATATGTAAGAGATGAGGAATTATGTACGTTATTTACATTATTTACATTTGACGGATATTTGTCCTCATCTTGTTTGTTGCTAACACAACCTTTCGGCTGATATACCTTCTAGCCTTCATCAGGTATTTTTCGATGTTATCATTATTATCATTATTCAGGTCACTGCCTGGAATCGAACTCGGACTCTTGAGTTTAGTAGCCACTACTCTATATCCCCAAGACACCTCATGAAGGCTAGAGGGTATATCAGCCAAAACGTTGTGTTAGCAACAAACAAGATGAGGACAAATATCCTTCAGATGTAAACAATGTAAATAATAAAGACGAAATTGTCATATCTCGAAAACCATTTACTAAAAGTTCGCTTGTTCATCTCTGATAGGTGTCAACACCCGAACAGCAGTCTTTTTTAGAGTAATACAACAAGTGAGGCTTTGAAATAAGATTTAGTAAACATCCATCTTATCGTAAGCACATTAAATGAAAATGTGCCGAGAAGAAATGACAGGTATATATAGCACTGTGTTCATACATGAAAGAAGAATTTATAAATGTCAGAGTATGAATAGAAGCGGTTTTATAATAACCGGCTGGTGTCATCATATAATATCTATAATATGAATAATATACAAGATAAAATTTTCAATATTATGAAAATGTAAAACGACATCAATCAAAATCTGTTTCTGCCGTCTTGCTCCCTTATTTCCCCGTCTTACACCATATGTAGCTGTGAATACCATCCTCCCGAGTTTACTATTTGTCACTCACCGTCTCTTTATATATTTATGACGCCTACACCATCACGTGCTCGTTCTACGCGCTATGTGTGTGTGTATGTGTGTGTTTGATAAGCATATATATATATATATATATATATATATATATATATATATATATATATATATATATATATGTATATATTTATATATATATATGTACATACACACGTAATATATTCATATATTTATTTATATATGTACACACACAGACACATACATACACACGCAGATATAT
>NC_068985.1:5768880-5771061 GCF_001194135.2 Octopus bimaculoides
TCTCTCTCTCTCTCTCTCTCTATATATATATATATATATATACATACGTGTATACAAATATATAGTCATCGAATAACTTTTCATATGCCAAGATACAACAGATATTTGTGAGTATATTATTTATGAAGTATTATAAATTTAATCTCTTAACACATACAATTCATGTTACCGAACGTTTTTGTGTTACAGATCATTCAAACACTACAGAGCAAATTTACTGCCCTCAAGTATGGCCGAAAACAAATGTATAGTTCGGGTTTTATTTTACTGGATATGTGAAAACACATTTGTTTTACAGTTCGCGTAAATTTTGCAACAAATATAGAAGAAAACTCAGCGGAAAAGAACAGCACAGAATCTACCGAAGGCGTTAGTCGAATGATCCCCCACATATCCTCCGCAGAACAGTAGAGCATAGACTCCGCAACCTCATACCATACCAGGGGGTCTACTTGTTAGCGGTTTAAAAAATGCCATTAGTTTTATATCCGACACAGCCACATGAAAATAAAGCGCTACAATATGATTATGTGGTTCATGTCCGCATTTTCTCTTAATGTTAAAATTTCCGTAAATAGGATTTTTCTTAGCAGACGAGAAATTTCCAGACACGTAAGTAAATGAATATTTTCAACTTGAACACCTCGGAGGTTTCTCCTTGCTACGCACATGACTTGAAATAAATTGTACTAAGTAGGCGTAGCGTCACAACAGTGAGACAATATGACTTCTGTCTTTATGTTCTGAGTTCAAATTCCTTTGCCTTTCATCCTTTAGGGTCGATAAATTAAGTACCAGTTGCGTACTGGTGTCGATGTAATCGACTGGCCCACTCCCCCAAAATTTTGAGCCTTGTGCCTAGAATAAAAATGAATATGACTTCTGAAAAGAAATGCTGCACAATACAACACCAGCTGGAGATTATTGGAAAATTTCCTCATGAGCAGTAAGGAGAGCAAACTTTACTTAGCGGAAGAAAAGTATTAAATAATTTCTCTCCCACCAAGGTCTAACTGAACACTAAAAAGAAAATGTTTTCCCCTTGTATTCACAACAGGAAATATATTTTAGCCAACTGGTAAGTTCCATCCTAACAGTAAAATTTGATTATTATTTAAGTAAAAAATCGTTCATCATAAACAAGTTATTCATCCACCAGCGTTTATGCCCGCCCATACATATACATATTCGCGCCCATGCATCTTCTGAAAAACCTCCCCACCTCTTTCCCTGTTGTCTATTTCTTTCCCTCACTTTCTTCAACCACACTCCGTCTCAAGTCAATCTACATATACACAAAAAGTGGATGGACAGTCGATTCTCGAGTGATGACATATACAGCAATGAATTAGACAAATCTAAGGGGCATAACTCCTTGAGGCTTAAGCACCAAATTTCTGTTTCCGAATATTTTATCTTCTTTCCTACCGAAGTTTCGTTCAAGTTAATATACATTTTAAAAACCCGTAAAACAAATGTGGTGTTTTTGGATTCCCACCGAATAAAAAGTAGCTGAGGCTTTACACTTACTTATCGTCATGTCTGATATTTGGTAGTTTATCTTTCTGCATTTGGAAGGGTCTTTTAAACAAGAAACTATGCGATGAGATGAACCGCCGAATAGACCAAATCTATGATATTGTGTAAATGACACTCACAGACATTCATATACACACACACTGACACACGCTAACACACACACTGACCTACACACAAGGTCACGTATGTATATATTATACTGCAATTTCGGCTGATTGTAATCGAGCTTGCTCATACACTCATACACTCATACACTCATACACTCATACACTCATACACTCATACACTCATACACACACACTGACACACACTAGTTGATACGTGTGTTGATACGTTAGTTGACACGTGAAAATGCACATTGCACCAGTACATCATATCGGTACATGAACTCTTAAATAAAACAATCACACACATACACACACACACACACACACACACACACACACACACACACACACACACACACACACACACACACACACACACACATACACACACACACACACATAATCTCTCTCTCTCTCTTATTCAGGCATATGTGAGTATGTTTATGCATAGTTATCCTTTGTAATATCCTATGCTCATAGGTTCATGGAGTTTCCTTAAGAGGGAGAGAGAGAGAGAGAGAGAGAGAGAGAGAGA
>NC_068985.1:5772359-5772833 GCF_001194135.2 Octopus bimaculoides
CCCTTGTCCACAATGTCCCCGTATGTTTCATGCAAACCTTGGATTGCGGAGCCATCTGCGGTTCAAACACCCAGAAAAATGAACTGGATTGCAGCCAACATACATACATACATACATACATACATACATACATACACATACACAATCTATCTATCTATCTATCTATCTATCTATCTATCTATCTATCTGTCTGTCTGTCTGTCTGTCTGTCTGTCTGTATCTGTCTGTCTGTATGTCTGTCTGTATATATTATACATATATACTTATATACATATATTATACATATATACATAAATGGCTATTTCTGATAATTAGATGTTATATGTTTACAAAAAGTGGCTCTGATAAGGTAGCCATTTCTACTCATTTTTAGATATATAATACTGTACAAAGGACTTTCTATTTCTTATTCTATTCTATTCTATTCTATTATATATATGTATATATATATATATGTATATATATATATATATA
>NC_068985.1:5772984-5778481 GCF_001194135.2 Octopus bimaculoides
ATATAAATATATTTATGCACATATATATGCACAGACATACCTACATACATGCATGCACATATACACACGCACACACACACACACACACACACACACACACACACACACACATAGTTCGTTCCACTTTGATTGCAAGCGTTTAAATATATCTATATTCATTGTATATTGTACATACGAAATCCCCTGTTTTCTTCTCTTACGCTCAAATATTCTAAAGATTGCTATTTTAGAATTCTATTATTTTCCCAGAGATATTTATTTTCCCCTCCATTATATCAATAAACAATGAAGAAACTTCTTCATATTTTCATAATGATACAAGCTTCTTTAGATCGATTTATACCACGATATTTCTAGAATTTCTGATTCCAAACGCAAAATAGACCAATAACGTTAGTCTAAAGCATTCGGAAAGTTAGACTACCAATGAATGGTGAAAGAAATTGAATACCTCCGTGTATATTCTTATTAAGTTGCCTGCGGACATCTTCCAGTTTGAATTGATTGACATTTATCAGTCTTTCAAACATCTGCAGTTCCTATATTTCACAGTTTAGTGATTTAAAGACAAACAGTTATGTATATTATATATATTGCGATATTTTTGCACTTTGAAATTCCTTAAAGCGTGTAAATATTTCTGAGAAAAATAACCTTTATACGTTTATTTTATCACAAGAATCCAGGAAATTGGTTTTTCCTTTGTATGTCCCTCATAGTACTGGAATAGCATGTGACAAATCGTATATTTTCAGTTAATATGTATGGAAATCCCTAACGTGTTTGCACGACACAATTTTCTTCTCTATTTTAACCGATTTCTTTTGATAAGAGCCCCGGAATTCTTATTTAGGTTAAAAAGGACATCTTAGAATATTCTATTTTCCTTCCCATTTGCTCTCTGTATTGAGTTCGTTCAAATGTTCAATTTCTCAGATCAGCGTCTGTAAATGAGAGTATACATATAATTTTGTTGCGGTGTAACGTGATATCAGTGGTGCACATTAATTATAACTTTATCGTCGTAACTTGCTAGACAGAACCATCAGATATCTCTGATATGTACAAGGAATAAAAGATCTCGGTGTCTACTCATGATAACTGTTCATATTTCTTTATGATCGATATAATGTGTGCGAAAATATTGAAATATATCTTTAAGAATTTGTCTTCAGATGAATAATATGTGGAATACAGGGAGTGTACAAAGAGATAATTTGAAAGACTACTGAATCAAGACCATTTCAAACTTAAAAATGCCTACAGGCCAATTAGTAAAAATACGAAGATATTCAATTTCTTTCTCAGTACTTTAGTACTTTGTGCCAACAATATCGGTCTATTTTTCGTTCGGAATCACAAACTCTGGAAATATGGTGAAAATCGAAGTAAAGATGTCTGTGTTATTATGACAATATGAAGTAACGTCTGCGATGTTTATTGATATAATGGAGGGGAAAATAAATATCATTGGAAAATAATATACACAATTTTAAAATGACAATCTTTAGAATAATTTAGTGTGAGAGAGGAAAAGTGGCGATTTGAAATGTTCGAGTTATTTAAATGCTTGCCATGAAAATGGATTTACATACACAAATACAGACATAGACACACACATAAACACACACAAACACACACACACACTATTATATATTTCAATGTTTTTCTGTACATATATGTGTATATTTGTGTGTGTGTGTGTGTGTGTGTGTGTGTGTGTGTGTGTGTGTGTGTGTGTGTGTGTGTGCTTATATACAGTTATGTGTAGATATATACAGTATATATTACATAATAGCAGGGTCAACAATTTCATCATTTCGAGTGAGATATTGAATCGAAGACATTGCATAAGATGTGGTCTGTGGTGTGATTTTATGATCCCGGAGCAATGGCAACTATGAGTTTCAAATTTTGGCACAAGGACAATAATTTTGGTAGCGAGCCTATATCGATTAAATCGACTCTACTGCTCAACTGGTGTTTATTTTATCGGCCTCGAGATGATGAAAGGCGAAGTCGACCACGGCGAAATTCGAACTCAGAACGTAAAGACGGGCGAAATGCGGCTAAGCTTTTTTCTAGGATGCTGGTGATTCTGATTAAATTAATTAAACTGACCAGAGAATGTCCCCCACCACAAAAAAACCCCGTCTTTCTGAAGAGAGTAAAGTGGAAATAAAGAAGAGATAGAGCAATGTCTGAGCATAACACATTCCTAATGAAAAAGAAAGTTCACTGAACGAACATAGGGCAGAGGAAAATATGAAGTATATATATATATTTCTTTATTGCCCACAAGGGGATAAACATAGAGGGGACAAACAAGGACAGACAAAGGGATTAAATCGATTACATCGACCCCAGTGCATAACTGGTACTTATTTAATCGATCCCGAAATGATGAAAGCAAAGTCGACTTCGGCGGAATTTGAACTCAGAACGTAACGGCAGATGAAATGCCACTAAGCATTTCGCCCGGCGTGCTAACGTTTCTTATTTCTTTATTGCCCACAAGGGGCTAAACACAGAGGGGACAAACAAGGACAGACAAAGGGATTAAATCGATTACATCGACTCCAGTGCGCAACTGGTACTTATTTAATCGATCCCTAAATGATGAAGGCAAAGTCGATCTCGGCGGGATTTGAACTCGGAACGTAGCGACAGACGAAATGCCGCTAACGATTCTGCCAGCTGGCCGACCAATATATTCAGTGTAATCCCAAGCTCGTACTCGAAAAACCTATCACATATATTCGTACTTCTATGACAACAGCACCACATTGCATTTTCTCGTCCTGTGATCCACAAAGTTTGCACATTGCAAACGAAATTTTCAACTTTCAGAATTCATGATATTTAGTTTGAGCAAATCTCAGAACCAAACAGCTTTCATATAACGCCTTTGGCTATTTAGGTGTGTTCGATTATAGCTGAGCTGTGGATAAACAAGAAACATTGTTTAAGGTAGGAAAAGGTAAGAAAAGAAGAAAATTTGTTGTAAGAAATTACTATGCGACTACCAATGCCTTTACTGAAATGATGTTACAGGACAACTGGGGTCAGCTGGAGGTATCGCATGTACTCTTACGAACGAGAAGGTGAATATGTATATAGTTGAATAAAGTTAAAACATGGTCTGGTTTTTACGTTTTTTTATTATTGTATTTAAAATAATTTCTTTTACCATTTTGAAGTGTGTCAAACTTTAAAGAAATATTTTGTAATGTTCATTAAATTCAATTAGCGCTTTCATACGTTTGAAGTAATGATAAGATTTCAAAATGTATTTAACTGACAGTTGAGGTCTTGGCAACTGTAGAAAAATGACTGGAATCTTCGTTTTTATACCTCTTAGAAGGCTCCAACAAGCTGAGTTTTTTGAATACGGTTTTGACCAATCAGCTTGGTGGAGCCTTCAAAAAGGTATAAAAAAGGAAGAAGTCAGTCATTTTACTACAGTTGTCAAGAACTCAACTGTCAGTTAAATACATTTTGAAATCTGATGATTACTACGGACGTATGAAATCACTAATTAAAATTCATGAACGTTACAAAATATTTTTTAATGTTTAACACACTTCAACATTGTAAAGAAAGTTTTTAAATACAATAATATATATCATTTTATACACATTTACACAAATTCGGAATATATGTGTGTATATCAAACCCTCAGAAAGAAGAATATAGAATGATACGTATACAAAATTTCATTTGATTACGCCATTCTGTTCATCAAATTGTAATCTGACGCGTTTTTTCTGCTGGATAGGTTTTCTAATGCCCGTTGATGTATACATATCCAGTGTAGGCATTCCAATGCACGCACATATGTATGTTTGTTTGTATAGATGTATGTTTGTTTGTATAGATGTATGTATACAAATTTCACGTTTTATATCTCTGTCTACAAATATTTATCAATATAGGATTCCATTATAGAGACAATACTTTTGCGAAACGATCGTAAGATCCTTTAAAACCTTAATTTTAAACTATTAAATTTTAAACTGTCGTATTTATTATTATTATATATTTATACTTATACATATTTACACATATTTTTTATATATATTTATATTTTTAATACAATAATTATTCTACACATGTATATATCTTTCTGAAGAATTTCGCTGATATTATTTCACAATATATTATATATTATATATAATCGTTCGTATTAAATGTATACATATTTTAATAGTATTAATACGTTGATACAAAAGAGCACTCGTTGTAAATTCAGTATATAATATTCTTATCGAATATATTTAACTGAAGATTTATATGTATGTATGCATGTATGTTTGTATGCATGTATGTATGTATGTATGTATGTATGTATGTACGTATGGATGCATGTATGTATGCATGTATGTATATATGTATATATATATATATATATATATACGTAAGTGTAAGCATATAGGTCAATTGAGCTGGAGGCCAATAAACAAATACATAAAGAAGATATTTAGAAGTACTTACTACAAGATGTGGCAGCGAACTGGAATCTGTTGAGATTATATTCTATGAGTTACAATGGTGAAATCGAATCCAATGCAACAACACTGAATGTATATCCTGTTATTGAATAGGTACGTTCTGTGAATGTAAATGTGAACAGTTCATCGCAAGTCTAGCAGTAAGCACGAGAGTCCTCAATGAAAACAATGATACGCCAAGTAATAGATTTCTTCGATTTTTTTTTAGCGCAATATCAAAAGTCAGTTTAGCTGACTTTGTATCTCTCTTTAGGAATGCTGGAAAGACTACGTGCGCACAGCAATGTTAGATAATGAAAATTGCAATTATACGATATTCAAACATAAATGGCATGAAGCCACTGCTAGGGACATACGTCATTACATGGTTTAGTCGAAGCTGGATTAGGTAATTGATGGCCAGATTGTGTTTGCTTGGATACAATATACAATTTGACGAGACGTAAGTCAGTTGGCTCGTCCGACTGCTTAATCTAAATCTCATTACCATTAGAAACAATTTATCACATTTTATAGCATTTTTTCTTTTCGATATTTTGTATTATGGACAACGTCATATGAAATGCAATTTCTTTTATTGGCTGAAGAAGCAAGCTGCTAGTTAGCTTCTCGTTATGTTAGAAAGTGCAGTGAAAACTTCTTCAAATCATCCCACTGCTTCTTACGAACTAGAAGGCACGTTTGATATTCTCTTTTGCTTGTGTCAGTTATTTGACTGCGGCCATGCTGGAGCACCGCATTTAGTCGAGCAAATCGACATCAGTACTTATTCTTTGTAAGCCTAGTACTTACTCTATCGGTCTGTTTTGCCGAACCGCTAAGTTATGGGGACGTAAACACACCAGCATCGGTTGTCAAGTGATATTG
The DNA here is from genome assembly GCF_001194135.2 of Octopus bimaculoides. Lineage (NCBI taxonomy): Eukaryota > Metazoa > Mollusca > Cephalopoda > Octopoda > Octopodidae > Octopus > Octopus bimaculoides. The sequence continues at coordinate 5,778,363 of NC_068985.1, forward strand.
GGGGGACAAACACAGCCACACAAACACACACACACACACACACACACACACACAGAGATATACACACAGACATACACAGACACAGACACAGACACAGACACACACACACACATACACAC
>NC_068985.1:5778670-5786067 GCF_001194135.2 Octopus bimaculoides
TATATATATATACATATGTATGTATATATATATATATATATATATATATATATATATATATAAATACACACACACGCACACACATATATATGCACATGTTTGTTTGTATGTCTCCGCATATCTTTTTCGAACCTTAAAGGGTCGCACATATCGAGAAACTACGACCAGTTGTGGAGTGAGAATCTTCTGACGAATAAAGAAAACCTTCTAAATGAATTGGGTACCTGTAGGTTTCCACCCCATGTGTGCACACACGCACACACACCTTTACACACACATGCACACACATTAACATACGCACACCCATACGCACGGTAATAAATTTCCATTTATCTGTCTATTTATTCGCATGTCTGAATATGCTGTATGCTTACAAAAAATATCGAATCTCAACATAAAAGTATATGAACATATTCGTGGAAAATATAATGGAAACACTTGGAAAATAAGATATACTTTCAAGTAATGAAGCAGAATAAGATAAACAGAGGTCGAATGAAAGAGAGAGGAGGAAGTGAAAGAGAGACGGAGAGAGGAGTACAATGGATAGAGCGTGATGAGCGAGACTTTAATGATAAGATACCGTATATTTATTTAATGTGTATAATAGGTATTTTCGTTGAAATTATCCGTCAAAGTGTCAACACTAATGTTACATTTCTAAAATATGTTACTACGTGACATGTTTATCATTTACTCTACAGAAATAATTTTTATAAGATGTTTTAATGGCTTAATTCATTGAATCACTGTGTGGTTCATATTTATTTTCTTCACAGTCAACTTTGTGTCAGAAATCCGATAATTAAAGCGTACTTCGGTGAAATGAGGTGGAATTAATGTTTCATATCTCTGTGTTGGAAAGAATCCAGAGCAGTCATGCTATGCAGAAGTGATAAAGACGAGATTATTTGCTATGTTCACGTTTGGCATTCATTATTTGAGGGGCGCGTATTTTACATTTTCTATTCACATCTATGATGCTTGCCATGAATATTAAATTCATTGTAATATTTGACTTCTAGCTTATTTGATCGACCCTCTCAGACGGATAGCAGGCCAAGCCGATATCCGTGAAATTTGAAATGAAATTAAACAGACGTAATTCACGATAGATTCCCCCAATACAATATCACAGTACCACAGTTCCGACCAGATCATCAGATGCTATTATTATACCACTAGTAACAATGTGCTTCCAATGCTGCCTTGATTGTGCCATTCTTTTTCATCTTGTCCCAAATTGCTTGAGCAAAGGTTCTTCCCATCGTCGTGGAGGCCTTCCAAGGGATCAGAAATATCTCTTGGATAGCACTCACCTGCTGTCTGTGAACCTTGCGATATGTCCGGCGTAGCGGAACTGTTATGTCTGAAGCTACTGCTATCTAGCACCTTCGGATGATCTCTACTCAAGCGCTACACAATTGTTACTCGACCGCTACTCAACAAACCTACCACGGCCAAACTACCTCTATTTATATGTCTTGGGAATCCTACTTCTTCGCCTGGGGCGTTGACACAACAGGAACTTGTGCTTTCGGTACTCTGCGTTCACATCGTCCACTCCGTTCCGTTTCAGAATAATCTTATTTGGAATGTACTCTTTTAATGATATTTCAAACATGAATCTTTACATGGCCCGCAGCCAATCGATATTCTATACTATCAGTACTACTACAATGTAATGTACCAGTAATATATTGGTATTTCTTCAATGGGCAGTAGTATTCCCCGAAGAAATTAGTTTTTGTGCGGAAGGAATGAAATCAACTCATCGAAACGTATAGAGCATATTTGAAGTACGACGTAGTTCGTAAAACGTTAACCTTAAACGTAATAGATTTGTACTTCGCAGCTGCTTGTAGCTGGTATAACACAACATATGTTCGGATATTCGGATATATGTATGATAGTAGGATGTCGTTTCTCTGTTGAAAGAATAAAGTGAAAAACAATCACCAACAAAATGTGAAAACAGAATTAATGCAAAAGACTACGTTCTGCAGTCCTTCATTTGACGTACACTGCAATTTGTTACAGAACTGAGACATAATAATTATTGTGTCAAACTTGTTGATCTTCAGGGCATTTCATGTTTTAAACAAGAAAGATGAGAATACATTTAGAAGATTTAAAAGACTTTTAATATGGAAAATATTTACACAGCTTTCTGTTTAACGAACAAAACACTTTATTTTCCTTAAAAGCATAGCTTTCTCTTTAAGTATACTGCTTTCTCTAGCAGAGAAATACTTCACCTTTTATTGAAGAAAATCGTTAAAAGCATAATCGTATGTAACCGACTGATGTATATAACAGTAATATAATTTTAGCTCGTTTCTTTCATTAAAATAGATATGTGCAAACCGATAATTAGTATATCAATTTCATTTTCAATTTTTGATTATTCTTCGCTACTTTAAAATATTTTGGTTCAAAATTAATCTCTTAGAAATAGGCTTTCGTATTTCTGTCCCAAATGAATTTGAATTGTATAACCAAAATAGCACAAATTCAAATTTTCCTTTGTTGTCTATTTTTAATTTACTGATCAATGAAGATTAAAATGTGCTTTTGTAATTATTTCTAAACCAGTCGGATTTGCATTTTATATATAAGAAACGGTAAATCTTGTCAATGATTTACCTAAAGAAAATGTATCTGTTTGTATTCCCGCAATCACACATTCAGAGATTTGTTGTTTTTTTTCCTTCTATTAACCAAGAGACCAAATGAATCCATGAAATTATTACAAATAGATAAAAACTTTTTGAATGCAACATGAATGCAACATGTACAAAGAAGATTGGACGAATAAGCCAGGAAGCATAACGTCTCAGTACATACATACATACATACATACATACATTCATACATACATGCATGCATACATACATGCATGCATACATACAGACATACATACATACATACATATATATATGGTGGCCTGTGTGGTAAAAAGCTTGCTTCCTAACCACATGGTTTCTGGTTCAGTCCCACTCCGTGGCACCGTGGACAAGTGTCTTCTTGTATAGCCTCAGGCCGACCAAAGTTTTGTGAGTGGATTTGGTAGACGGAAACTGAAAGAAACCCGTCATATATATATATATATATATATATATATATATATATATATATATATGCATATATTCGTCTCCCCACCATCACTTGACAACCGGTGTTAGTGTGTTTGTGTCCCTATAACTTAGCGGTTCGGCAAAATCTCCGATAGAATAAGTACTTGGCATACAAAGAATAAGTCCTGGGGCCGATTTGTTCGACTAAAGGTAGTGCTCCAGCATGGCTGCAGTCAAATGACTGACACAAAAGAATAAAAGACTAAAGAATATATATATATATATACACAAATATGGGTTGGGGGTTAGTTCACAGATGATCTAAACGAATAGACACGCTAGGTAAGAACTGTAACTGGTTACAAAAGCTCCAAGGTTGTAGCCGAGACGGTAGTTATGAAGCCACTGCGGATTTCCGATAAACAGATATATAATTGTTAAAGAGGGCAACAAAATTTTAAGGCAAGGCAAACGTCTCAAGTTGTATACATTATTATTATAAACGGAAAAAGTTTAAAGTCTTACCGCTGTTTCTGGGATATCCCAGAGTATAGGATATTCCGGCGTCAGAGACAAATAGGGGAAAAGAGAAAATGAGAAGGGTATAGATTAATGAAATGACGACAATGAGAACAGGTGTGACGGAATAACGAGATGAAGAGAGAGAGGAGTAAAAAGAAGAATAAAAGTTCACAGTTCAACTTTCCGATGTCGTAGAAATAATTCCATAAGTCCTTAGGTGCAATCCTGCGTAAATCCATATGGGTTAAAGTCCTGATAGAAAGAAAGAAAGAAACAATAAGAGAGCCGTAGAAAATTTATATATATATATATATGTACTTACGTATGAGACCAAAGTGTAAGTACGCCGCCATATACACATACGCATAAATAATGTTATGAACAATGGAGGCATTGTTATATAAAATTAATATTGTGTATATCATATGCAACACAGATATAACATTGAAAGTGCTGAAACTGCAATATTCATGTCAAGAAAGCATAAAAAGTGTAGTTTAATATTGTTCAAAATACGGAAATAGATCAGTAGTGGACGAAAAGTGTTTGTCAGCACTGATAGAATTGCTAAATACATATTCAGGTTTCTTTCAGCGTCATCAGAATCAAACAACCAATAACAACACATGCTATGACAAATTTAGCCAATACTGATAAAAAATCAAAGCAAAACGAAAACAACAACAAAAGAATAGTCATTAATATACCACTGGTGTCGCAATTAACCGGTAGAAATAACTATTTAGTAATAACGTATTATTCTTAACATATTTCAATTTTTGTGTTGGTTCTGATATCCGTTTTTGAATTTGTTTCCCAGATTTTCATATGGATCAGGTATGTTTGAATTGCTGTGTATTATTTCTTCATCTAGGGCGGTACTAAATCAGAAAAGTATTCAGCCGATTTCTACAAATTTATTCACGCTTGTAAAACAGCACACCTTTGACATAAATGCTAAGCGAATGATCTGCAGGTGATGGTTGATACATCATAACTGTCATTTTTGTACATATTACTGACCTAAACTCATCACACGCCATAGCGAAGCTGTCAATCAGCATCTGCAAACCGATATCAGAGTAAATCAGTGAATTGCAGTCATCTGCATGTAACAAATATTATAGCAATGAGTTTTTAGTTTGGCAAGAGACCGACTGATGTCAAAATTGCACAAAGGCCAGTATATTTTTACACAAAGGCCAGCATAGTTTTTGAAGATAATTTCTTTGAGTACGACAATGAAGAAATTGGGGACAAAAGGAGTATTTCATTCTGTTTTACACTGCTCCCAACAGAGGTCAGCTCCAACTGTTCTCCGTTGAAAAAGTATATGCTTTTATGCTGTAATGTAAAAATCCAGTGATAACCACACACTTTTCTAGGCAACTAAGCTCCGTAAGTATCCTCCTGTTAAGCACGTCGAATGTTTTTATGGGATCCAATGAAACACTGATACAAAAGCTTTGGGACTCGAGGAGCTGTAGAATCTGAGAAGCTATGGATATCATTATTATAGTTCTACAATTAGGGAGCCATTCAGACAGGACCGACGGAGCCATGGACGTGAGCAAACGATTCAGAAAACACTACGGATGCCTTTATCAACAAATGATTTCAAAAATATTCCATCACAGTTCCCATCTTTGACTCCTTGTAGAGGAAACGAAGAATGCCATCGACCAGAATGTACCTAGAAGCCATATTTCCTGGAATACGGTAAACAGGGAATTTGAAGCTCAACATATCAAAATCTTTGACATTAACTGCAACACGGTTTTTTTTTTCATATAAAAAACGAGCCCGCCATATATATATATTTACGACGGACATCTTTCAGTTTCTGTCTACCAAATGCACTCACAAAGCATTGGTTGGCCCGAGGCTATAGTAGAAACATTTGCTTAAGGTGTCACGTTGTAGGACTGAACACGGAACCATGTGGTTGGGAAGCAAACTTCTTACCAGACAACCACGCTTTTGTATTAATGCTTAAAGAACAAATATATTCACAAGACAACGAGATTTTTTAATGTCATTGGTTATTGCCAGTATTAGTTATTTTTACATGAAAGAATATAGATTTTCTACTGGTGGTGACGTAAATACTAACAGAATATGCGTGATAACTGACACAGAATGTCGTAAATATGTGTTGAGACATTTGTCTAATATTTTTGGCATTCAACAGAAATAAACAGAAATATCTTTTATCTTTTACTTATTTCAGTTAATGGACAGCGGCCATGCTGGGGCACCGCCTTAAAGGCGTTAGTCGAGTAAATTGACCACCATAGATATTTTTTTATTTTTGAAGTCTGTCACTTATTTAACCGGGCTTTTACCCCGAGCGCCTAAATTACAGGTATATAAACAAACCAGGACCGCTTGTGAGACGATCGTGATAAAGCCTAAGAAAAAATACCGCACACACACACACACACATATATATATATATATATATATACAGGTGAGAAAGTTGCTATGTGAAAGCATGTGGTTGGATGTATAAAAGATAAAAAAGAGTGAAAAAACTACAGAAGGCTTATGTTATATGGTTAAAGTATATATTTAAATCGTTATGTTAGAAACTAGGCATGAAGTTTATATAGCTACGAATATTACCCGAAGTTTTAATCTCATTCGGGAGATTGAAGTCGCTAGTCTTCTGGGAAGTGGGGGTGGGGTGCTCTATGTTGGTACCCGACCTTGTTGACACACTAAAGACATCTGTCTGAAATTATACCTTGATGTTTAAAAACTTCAAATAAATATGAGAATCTAATATTTATTTCGTATTTGGATTTGGTTTGCAAGATCCTTTATGTGAGTTCGTGCATTGTTGAAGCATATACTGTTGTGTCTGGGGACAGTCATTCTCTTTTAGTGTCTTATAATTTAACACACTCACCGATAAAATTTCCACTCAGAGTCAAAACTATTGAAAAGGTTGCAAGACGCAATGAAAATCTTAGAAAAATAAAGAAGGAAATAAGTGGGAATTTTACCGGTGAGTGTGTTAAATTATAAGGCACTAAAATAGAATGACTCTCGCCAGACACACTAATATTTATAGTTAATTTTTTTAAACGGCCTCAACGTTTGCTTGTCATTCATTCGTTACCCCATATTCCTCTATTCAGCATTGCAAGAATACGGCACAATAATGACGTCACTGCTGTAGCACACATCGAGAGAAACTTTGAATAAGTACGTGAGGCGGTTGTCTTGTCCAGGAATGCCAGTTGCGGAGGCTAAAACCAAAACTCTGGTCGGGTCTGGGAGGAGATCATTAAATAAAGGTATGTATAATTTGTAATGTGAAATGTATCTGAGCAAAGAGAAGTCGCTTAATATTATTGCGAGAAAGTCATTAAATGGAGACTTACTTGAGAGAGGGTTATTGGCATGCCATGAGTAGCACGCGTGCTAGGAGTTGACCTTCCTTGTGTTAGATCATCTGTCCACAGACATGCTACTTCTGAGAAGAAAACAAATATTGTAAGGCCAAAATTGGAATGTTTTTGACTATAGACACGGCTAGATAAGTACAATTTTTGGAAAAAGTACGGAAAGAAAATGAGCAGATATGCCAATGCTCTGAAAGGGAAATATATTTAAAAATAATAAGGATAAAAGAAAACATAATTATTAATTATGAATTCATTTATTTACAAAACAAATTAAAAAGAAACTAATATATTACACTTAAGAAACATGTATTCAAAATATGGAGGAAAACTGGTATGTGTGTATGTATGTAGGTACGTGTATATATATATATATATATATATATAT
>NC_068985.1:5786846-5787541 GCF_001194135.2 Octopus bimaculoides
TATATATATATATATATATATATATATATACATACATATATACATATAGCTATGTACATATATATACATATAAATAAATACACGCATGTGCGTATGTTTGTGTCCATGCACGTATCTGTACACAATTTCCAAACGTTTTGACAACAAGTGTTGCAAATAAACATGGACACCATGGAAATATATTATTGGTAGTAGCAGTTGAAGGAGAACACGAGTAATATCTTTCTTTCCAGGGAAAGATTAATCATCTCGCTGATAGCACACCGAGAGAGTATATACCACCGTCGTAGCTGAATCGATGGCTAAGTTGAACTGGTTGGTTTCGCAAACAGGAAGTAGTAATAACAAGTCATAAATATGTATATATATATTATATATAATTTCTATACTAGAAATGCAGAAGGAGAGATTGCAGTAATTTATAAATTTACAGCAGGAATTTCCACGTATATACATACATATATATGTCTGCGTATATTTACATTTATATATTTGATCCTTTATATTGAACACTCAATATTTCATCTACATTCAATACTTTATTTCATGGTGCCATCCATTTTTATTTTATTTTATTTTATATTATATATTGTATATTCCATATTCTATACCCCACATTGGTTCTGCAGGAATATAAAGAAAACATTTAAAAACAGACAGTGTTGTAACTCTTTTAAACAAAATAATATATATAT
>NC_068985.1:5788126-5797032 GCF_001194135.2 Octopus bimaculoides
CCTGCTGTTTGTGTAACTGACAATGCCAAATTTGGAACAAGGTTTTCTAGGATTTTTCAGAGGTATTGGGTTGTCCGGAAAGTTCGTGCCGTTTTATAGTAGCTTACCTTTCGGCTTATTTGCCATGAAACCACCTCGCATCTGGGAAGAGGGTATTTTCAAGTTAAAGGAAAGATGGAGACGCATTGTGGAACAAAATGGTTCATATTTCGTTGATTAAAAATGTAATGGCAAGTATCTATTGACCTTTTTCCTCCCTTTAAAAATCGGCACGAACTTTCCGGACAATCCAATATATCACTACATATTTTTCTCGTCTTCGCTCCAAGAAACAGAGTCTTAACTCTCAGTCTCTTCCAGTAGCTGATATGTTGCATTGTATCGATCATGTTTGTCTAGCTACGCCAGATCGCCTCGGGTTCCGTTGTAAATTTTACACTGTTTAGTGACAACAGTTTGGTGCAGTAATCAAGACAGCTGAGAACGAAAGTCCTCACGCTTTCCTTGTCTCTTGTTCTGAAAGTTCAAAGGATGTCTGCATTTTATTGCTAACTTAGTTGTATGCACCTGGAAAGATGCATCATTACTCATATCGATGCCTTGGTCACGCACCGATTTTGATTCAGGGATTGCAGTCCCACATGGGCTAATGCATCCTATCTGCTTTTCATCGAGCTTCCTATGTTCGTAGCGCAAGGCTTGGAATTTTCCAACATTAAAATGCCTATTATTTATCTCAGCTGACCTGTATATTGCGTCCAACATCCTTAAACAACCCTGGAGACGGGTAGTTATGATGGGTATAATGGGCTTCGTATGTTTTACTCCAGTGTCACTTTGATGGCATGCACTGCTCTCTCACTCAATACTACTACTACTACTACTACTACTACTACTACTACTACTACTACTACTACTACTAATAATAATAATAATAATAATAATAATGATAATAATAATAATAATTGGAACCGTTCAAATACTCCGGATGGTGTTCGAAAAATAATTTTCAAAAACCTGGACCTGCCCCCAATATAAAAACTGGTAGGAACACAAACCACATCCAGTGTTTGAAAAAGATCAAATCTCATTCTTTTGAAACTTCACCGTGACAGAAAGATAGATGCGTATAGGCAAGACATTATATTGAAAGACTTCATACAAAAATCGTGCCTCTTCATTGATATGACTGACCCAATCGACATAAATGTATCCGTCAAGATCTACCAAAAACTGAGCAAGTATAAACATTTTGTATGTTTTGCTTAATGTATGTATTCTCATACATGTTGTCACATATCTAGACATGTCCAATTATAACTTTGATAACTTTGATAGGTTTCGCTTATATAGGCCCATGCCACGTCTAACTCAATAGCACCACCCGGTGAAGTCTCTTAGTCATATATGGGGTACCATGGCCCACACTAGCAAAGAGTTATTATTGTTGGAGACATATCCGAGTGTAGGAGGCTGGTCCGGAATTTTTTGAAGAAATTTGGCCAGTGAACTTTTGAATTTCATGGGATGGATTGGAACTGTAGTCTTCGAATTAGCTTTCTTTCTCCATTCTGTTTTGACAAGTCTAATTTCTCAAGATTGGTATTTAGGCAGCGTGTTAAATATTTATGTATGTATGTATGTATGTGCGTGTATGTGAGTGTGTGTGTGTATGTGAGTGTGTGTGTGTATGTGTGTGTGTGTGTGTATGTGAGTGTGTGTGTGTGTGTGTGTGTGTATGTGAGAGTGTGTGTGTGTGTATGCATTTACGTATATGCGTGTTTGTTTAGCTGACATATCTTAATATCACATGAGAAATTTCTGCTGAAAGATTAATATTTACCTAACAGAAAGCAAACCACAAAGAATACTGTAACCAACTAAGTCATAAGTGCGTGTTTATTTCTTCCTTGAACACAACACACACACACACACACACACACACACACACACACACACACACACACACACACACACACACACACACACACACAAACACACACACACATCCACCTACACGTATGCGCATGCATGTCCACATGCACACACACACACACACATACACTCACACACAAACACACACAGTAAAAACAACGACAGCAACAAAAATATTTCATGTCTACTCTTCCAGACGAATGATAAAAAGAACGGAATACCATTTTACCTTCTATCTAGTAATACTGATCTGTAAAAAGGTCATAACTGAAATAATAATAATAATAATAATAATAATAATAATAATAATAATAATAATAATAATAATAATGATAATAATAATAATAATAAAGGCAGTGACAGGAGATCAACAACCAACATATCACCATGAAAGAAAGAGAAAAGGTTGATAAATATGGAGACCTGAGAATTGAGGTCGCTAAGATGTGTCAGCCATGAGAGTCAAACATAATGGTTATCCGTGTTATCATCGGAGCATTGGGCACAATACAACCCAATCTGAAAAAAAAAAAAATCTGAAAACTTTAGAAATACTCTACAATCTAGGTGTATTGCGAAAGTCGGCATTACCTGGAACTGCACGCATATTGTGTAAAGTATTGTTTGTCTGAGGTCCTTGTTGTGACTTGACAAACTGTACAAACCCTCGGTAAAAATGTGGTATGAGGAACTCCAAAAGGAGTAAAAAAACATGAGAATTGCAAAAATCCTGTCGGTTGTAATGATCCAGTGCGATCGCCTGACCAGACATCGGAAACCGGACATCGTTGGGGTGAATAAAAAACGAAAGAGCATGTATGGTGATCGACAAAGCATGCCCTAGTGATGACAGAATCGATGTGAAAGAAGAAGAAGAAATAAACAGCTAAGACAATTTAAAGTGGGAAATACGAAGGTTATGGTCAATGAAGAGAGTTAGACGTGATACCAAGAGTAATTCGCGCACTCTTCTTCTTCTTCTTCTTCTTCTTCTAATTTTATTATTATTATTTTTATTATTATTATTATTATTATTATTATTATTATTATTATTATTATTATTATTATTATTATTGTTATTACCTCCATTCTTTTTTCATCTGGTTTATGTATATCGCTCCTCAGCTGATTCCTGCAACTAAGAGTCGCAACATCCTCCTCACCACATGTTCTCTTCCAGTATGGCTGCTACCAGTACACTTCGTATGAAGCTTGATCTTCTCATCTTTTCATGCCAGAACATTGCTTTCTCTCAGAAGCTCCCAAGTGTACTTATCATTATAGGTTACCACTCACGTTTAAACGTCTATGGATGCGTTGCACGTCTAGTGGAGGCGTGTGGCTTAGCTTCTTGCACGCGTGGCTTAGCTTCTTGCACGCGTGGCTTAGCTTCTTGCACTCGTGGCTTAGCTTCTTGCACGCGTGGCTTAGCTTCTTGCACGCGTGGTCCTAAAATTGTGGTTTCGATTCCTGGATCGAGCAACACGTTGTTTTCTTGAGCAAAGCGCTTCATTTCACGTTGCTCCAGTCCACTCAGCTAGCAATGAGGAGACACGCTGCGTCGGATCGGCGTCCCGTCCAGGTGAGGGATTATATATGCCATGAAACCAGGAAATCGGCCCTTATGAATCAACATGTCTCGAGAAGGTAAATTCACTTTATGAGAAGAAAAGATTCTCACTCTCTGTCTTCACAATGTTCTAGTTTGGAAAGGCGGTGAGCAGGCAGAAACGTTAGCACACCGGGCGAAATGCTTAGCGGTATTTCGTCTCTCTTTACGTTCTGAGTTCAAATTCCGCCGAGGTCACCTTTGCCGTTCATTCCTTCGGGGTCGATAAATTGACTACCAGTTGCGTACTGGGGTCGATCTAATCGACTGGCCCCCTCCCCCAAAATTTCGATCCTTGTGCCTGGAGTAGAAAATAATCTCGTTTGCAGGCATGTGTACGTCGATGAAAGTGTAATCTTTGGACTCTTTCCGTTGGAGATTCATACTTGCTTGATTATGTTGCAGCTTCTTATCTCATTACCATGACGTATTCTGCGAGAGTTTCACTTGATTAGCTTCTGCTGGTTGGTGCTCTTATCACTCATAAGAGTTTGGGGGGGGGCACTATAGCCCATAGGTCCTACACAATTCTCAGTATATTCGCAAAGCCTCTTCGTCATGACACTTTTTGTATCTCTTTGGGCCAGTTTTTAGCATCCACTAATTATATTTCTAAACATCTCAGGCAATTTTTTTCACATAATCTATACAAAGATAATACTGCTCCTTTGTTTTTTAATAAATAGTACATTTGATTGAGTTGGTTCGATAAGCTTTTCTTCAAAAATCTGGTTAACTCCCAGTTTTTGACCCGAGCGAAAAAATGAAAAGAATTAGTGTAATAGATGCAAAAAACATGTTGTAAACGAATATGAAAAAAAAAGTGCGCTGGTGAACGGTGGTGGGGAGAGGACTCGGAAAATTCACATCGAGAGTGTTCCAAGTCCTCTCAACACTTCTTAGTTCGTCGGCGCAATTTTTTGACTTCACATTCTTTTACTACACATTATTTTACACCTACTACACAATTTTCCCCATTTTTTTGATGGGGTGTTAACGTTGAGTTTTCGGATCCTGTGAGTTTGATCGTGTAAATTTTCCGAGTCCCCCCACCTTGTTTGCCAGCGCGCATTATTTTTTTCACTTTCGTTTACTACATGTTGCTTTACACCTATTACACTATCTTTATTTTCATTATTTTGCTCGGGTAAAAAACTGGAGGTTTAATCGATTTAATACCTTTATTTATCCTTGTTTGTCCCTCTATGTTTAGCCCCCTGTGGGGAATAAAGAAGTAAATATACTACTAAGTCTAAGGGTGGTGAGCTGACAGAATCGTTAGCACGCCAGGCGAAATGCTTATCGCTGTTTCATCTGCAGCTACGCTCTGAGTTCAAATTCTACCGAGGTCGACTTTGAATTTCATCCTCTCGGTATCGATTAAATAAGTACCAGTTACACACTGGGTCGATGTAATCGATTTAATACCTTTATTTGTCCTTGTTTCTCCCCTCTATGTTTAGCCCCCTGCGGGCAATAAAGAAATAAATATTCTACAAACTCTACTAAGCGATTATCATACGTATTGACCATCCAAGTAACAATATATTTTTTGTTCTCCCTGTTTTCGGATGGAAATGTACGACCGAAAAACGATGCCCTGGAAGGTGTTGAGTTTTATATACGACGAGATTTCGTGTCTCACCGCCATTAGATTTCGTAGTTTTCGATATTTTAATCGACATGTAGCAAGCGATACAGGGAAAATGGATAATCGAATTTTATATATGAACATAATTGCAGCTGTTAACGTGTTAAATGGAGAAAAAGAGACGTGAAATTAGGAAAAAACACCAGAGCAGTGAAAAAATTATAACATTATTACTCAGTTTATACCACTGGATAAAATATAGATACAATTCCCAATTTATGTAAAACGCATTTCTACATATAGCCGACCGGAGACACACACTACAACATGTTCGTCTGAAGCCAGTTACACAAACTGATATTCCAGGCTCATAAATATCGCACACACATACACACACACTCCATGAATACATATACATAGAGAAGTAGATTATTCTGAAGTATTCTAGTTTCCCATATCGGTATGTTTGTCAAATCGAATAAATATCGTTACTGATGCAGTAATATCACTATGCAACGTGTACGTATATTTGTAGAATATCTTGCGATAACAAAAATGCATTAAGTTTATTATATACCATAAAGCGTAGATATGCGATGCATGTTTCTCATTAAAAAGTAATAAAATTGAAGGTCAATATGGAAGCAGGAGAGCAAGGCAGAATAAATGAAATTTTATTATACAGAGGTTCTCAAAATATTTTCTGATACCATCGTTGAACTAGCTAGAAAGAGAACCTGGATATCCTTCGAATAAAACACTGATTTTTTTATTAGGCATAAAGCCCTAAACATAGATGGGGACACCACAAGGACAGACAAGACCACAGTGGGGACAAAAAACATAAAACGAATGTAAGTGAAATGAAAGTTATATAAAAATGAAAAAATGAAAATCGACGCATGGGTCCCACTTCCATGCAGTACCATTTGAACCGTTATATGTATTATCTACAATTTTTCTTTTTTCTTCCTTTAATTTCATACTCCTTTTTTATCTTTAGTAGAACTTCATTAGTGGTTCAATATCTCTTAAATCCACCACTGGTGGTAACTCTTTTAAATTTCACCTCCACTCCTGGCGGGTCAATGTTATCTCCACACATCTCTTTCAACTTTCTGTAGTTTTCCTCTTCGATCAATATTGCTTTCATATCATCTGCGTAGACGTATGAAGGCACCTTCACTCTTACTATTAAATGAAACTTGATTATCTTTTTCTCAGTTTCAACATATTTTGGGTACGTGACATAACACCACACTCCATCTCCTCCTCGTATCTTCTTTCTTTTCTCTTGGACTTTTGGTTCTCTCTTTTCTTCCTCTATAAATAGTCTCTCCATCTCACCTTCATACAGTTGGGTTTCCAACTCTTTCTCCACTGGTAACTCCACTTTCTTTTTACTTTCTTTTTCCTTCCTACTGCCCTCCACAGTTTCTTTTCTCACCTCTTCTCTCGTCTTTTTCTGCTTCTCTGGCAGAGAACTCATTCCTCCGCTCCTCCTTCTTTTCTTTTTAACCATAGTAAATCCCTTCTCCGTTTCTTTGTCTGTTGCCTTGCCCTGTACTACCTGGTCCACACCCTCCTGTCTCTCCTCCTGTTCTGTTTGTGTCTTTCTTTGGGCGCACCACGCCTTCATGTGGCCTCTTTCTCCACATGTGAAACACACCGGTGGCCAACCCTCCCCAGTAACTCTCAGCTACATATTTTCTGGCAGCACAATGTCCTCCACCACACGGTTCAAGTCCTCTGTTGTTGCCTGAATCGTTAATTCGATCCCCTATCCCCAGTAATCTACCTTCTGGGTCCTGGTAGCCTTCACTCTAATAAAACACTGAAGTCTTAAATAGCTGAGGTACACTAATTAACCGTTTTTATTATGAGCACAAGTCCTACAACTTTTGTGGGAACGGACTAGTCCATTACCTCGACCCCCCAGTACAGTTCTATATTTAAGAGATGAGTAATTATGTACATTATTTACCTTATTTACATTTGACGGATATTTATCCTCATCTTGTGTGTTGTTAACACAACGTTTCGGCTGATATATCCTCCAGCCTTCATCAGGTGTCTTGGGGAAGTTTCGAACACGTGATCTCATTCCTGAGGTATTTTTCGATGTTATTATGATTATGATTATGATTATTATTATTGAAATCCCTTAGGAATGAGAACCCATGCTCGAAATTTCCCCCAAGACACCTCATTGAAAGCTGGAGGGCATATCAGCCGACACGTTGTGTTAACAACAAACAAGACGAGGACAAATATAAAAATGAGGAAAAATGTAAAAATGTAGATAATGTATCGACCCCAATGTTCAACTGGTACTTATTTTATCCAGTCCCGAAAAAAGATGACAGAAAGATGACAGATGAACTAGGGGAGACTTGCATTCACAACGTGAAGACGGATGAAATGCCGCCAATCATTTTCCCCGGCAAGCCAACGATTCTCCTCGCTCACCGCTTTAATAGGTGTATTTAATAATTTTTTCTGTTATAAGCACAAGGCCAGACATTTTGGGGAGGAGACTAGTCGATTACATCGATCTCAGTGTTTCACTGGTACTTAATTTATCGACCTCCGAAAGGATGAAAGATAAAGTCGACCTCGGTGGAATTTGAACTTAGAACGTAGCATTTCGTCCAGCGTGCTAACGAATAAGTACATTTAATAATGTGATCCTACCTACACTGTTTTTGAAGTGATACATTAAATGATTTCTTCCAGTTTTTGGCACAAGGCCAGCAAGTCGTTGGGACAGTGCTTGAAAACAAAACTGGACATGTTAATATTTACTTCATAGGTCTAATTTAGGTAAGGTAACTGGGAAACAAACAGCAAGAACAGGAAAGCAAACAACGTCACTCTAGTAAACAATGTTTGAGATTCTTCTCTCCATCAATGTAAAAGCAAGACATTAAATTATATTAAATATAAGTACAGTAGCAAGTGATGTAGAGAACGAGGGACTTCAGTATGTTTCTACTACATCGTTGTACTAATTTAGCAATATTCATATGCATTATACCTGGGGAATCAACCGAGTGCCACATACCAATTTGCATGAGCCGACCGATATCTAGAATAGGCATTTTGTATATTTTCTCCTTCATGATTGCATTGATCAGAAGCATTGAGCTAAAGTATTTCAGGATGAATGACGAGCCATTATACTAACAGAGAGGAAGTAAATATCATATATATATCATATATTATATTATATATATATATTATTTATGTGTGTATGTATTTCACTGCAGTAAAGATTTAAACCAATTCATGATAACCATTTATGAAAGTCACGATACAAAATCCCGCACAAATACCGAAAAGAAAGCACAAACAAACTCGCTTTCCACTATGTCAACGTTCCCGACTGCTTCCTTTCATCAGATAGAAGAAGAAAACCAAGAGGAGGAAGCTTCAGAAATGCAGAGGATAAGCCTGGTGAGATCACAAATATATAATGAGAGATCAAATGCTACATTTACTTAATTTGAATTCTTAACAAGGAAGCAAACATGAAAGAAGACACTATAAATGAGATATTGTAGCTGATCGGATGCAGCAAGTAATTTCTCTTAAATCCATAGAATACGTAGTCTTAGACAAGAGAGACGCAAAGCGCAAAACGTTTCCTCATGTGGGAGGAATCAGAAAAACGAAGTTAAACATTTACACAAAGTAACACACACATACGGACACACGCACTCAAATAAACAGAATTATATATATATATATATATGTATATATATATATATA
>NC_068985.1:5797490-5798160 GCF_001194135.2 Octopus bimaculoides
ATATATATATATATATATATATATATACATATATATATATATTCACACACACATATATGTATATATGTATATATATCGATATACATACATATATTTATGTGTGTGTGCGTGTGTGTGTGTGCGTGCGTGCGGGTGTGAGCGTGTGTTGATGTGTTTACGTCCCGAAAACCTAGCAGTTCGGTAAAAGACACCGATAAAATAAGTACAAGTCTTTACAAAAAATTAAAATGACTGAAATCCTGCAAGTCGGTACCCCAGCATGGCCGGCCACAATCTAATGACGGAAACAAGATATAAATCAAAAGATATATACATACAAATAAGCACCAAAATCAGAAAATGATTCTCTATTTAGAGTTCTTTCACCACTTCTATATACATACGCGTACATGCAATACATCTGTTTGTATGTATACGTAACTATATGTATATATATATATATACACATACATATATATACCTATTCTCCCTCTATATACGTAAATATGGGAACGTATGCACACAAACACACACACCCACACATATATATATATATGTGTGTGTGTATTTGTGTGTCTGTGTTTGTCCCCCCACCATCGCTTGAAAACCGATGCTGGTGTGTTTACGTCCCCGTAACCTAGCGGTTCGGCAAAAAGAGACCGACAGAATAAGTACTAGGCTTCCAAAGAAG
>NC_068985.1:5799712-5806515 GCF_001194135.2 Octopus bimaculoides
TCAGTCCTACTTCGTGGCACCTTGGGCAAGTGTCTTCTACTATAGCTTCGGGCCGACCAAAGCCTTCTGAGTGGATTTGGTAGACGGAAACTGAAAGAAGCTCGTCGTATATATATGTATATATATATATGTGTGTGTGTATTTGTGTGTCTGTGTTTGTCCCCCCACCATCGCTTGAAAACCGATGCTGGTGTGTTTACGTCCCCGTAACCTAGCGGTTCGGCAAAAAGAGACCGACAGAATAAGTACTAGGCTTCCAAAGAAGAAGTCCTGGGGTCGATTTTCCCGACTAAAGGCGGTGCTCCAGCATGGCCGCAGTCAAATGACTGGAACGAGTAAAAGAGTAAAAGAGTATATATATATATATATATAGGCGCAGGCGTTATTGTGTGTTAAGTAGCTTGCTAACCAACCACACGGTTCATAACGACTTTACCAAATCGCTGCCTTAATTTTACAATATTATCAGAAATATGGTTCAAGAGATTTCATACGGACATCATTCCTGCACGTTTCAAAGTTTGCTAGGGTATTCCTGTAGCCCTTTAGCTATGCAATAACCCGAATACATGCAATATTTTTCATCAAATTGGAAATACTTGTATCATACGTCACTTGTAATCGGAGATATAAAAGATAGATCGGCCATTGCTATCCATTTATCTTGTCTGGTTTGCAATATGTTTTTCATTGACTTTCAGATATGTCTTAAGCTAATATATAGATGGAATTTAGGCGATCGAAATATTCGTACTTAAATTCATAATTATCAGACATTAGAAAATTGCTTTCCAACACGCATCTGTTGTTTTATTTTCCCCTTGTTCATATAATGAGTGTCCATAGCTAAATAGGATGATGAAAAATATATCGAACAAAAATGTAAATAAAATGATAATGATTTTAAATTTTGGCACAAGGCCAGCAGTATGTGAGGAGAGAGTGAGATGTTGATTACGTTGATCTTAATCCTTAACAGGTATTTATTTAATCGAACCCAACAGGTTAATAGGCGAAGTCAACCACGGCGGAATTTCATCATAGAATATAAAGACAGAAAAAACCCGCTTAGCATTTCGCCGCCAAACTGTTCTTTTTAATAATGTAGCTTCGAATTTTCCCTCCTCGAAGACAATACCCAGATATGTCTCTATCCTGTGGAATACTTAAATATACTATAGAAAAATACAAGTTAAGGATTTTGAAACCTGAAAGTTCCTAACATCAACTGGAAACTATATCAGGAGATACCTGAATAGAAAAAGAAAAGAGGAAGAGCGATCTAGTGAATCGGTCTAGCATCAGTACTGACAGTTTTTCAAGTATGTTATGAAATGAAATGCATCTGTAATATAACAACCACGAAAAAAATGACAAACTAGTGCTTCAAGGCATGGATAATATAATACATGCTGGACGTGATTCCCTTCCATTTGAGAGACACTCAACTTCTTATGATATCCAAGACTTGCTAGATACTTCTAGGTTTCACAAAAAACACAGTAAAGATATATAGCGGATTTGTGCTGATATTTAAGCCGGACATTTGTGAAGTATATTAACATTGACAAGCACAGTAGCCCTTCTAGTATTTCTGACCAATACAATATCAAGGTTATAATTTTTATCTAACAGCATGTGTTGGTTGCAAGATAAATTCTAGAACGAATGTGTTAGTGAAGCCGTTAATCTCTAAAGATGTAATTGAAAATGTCAAATTTGGTTGTGTATACGCGGAAGAGATTACATATGATCAGTAGCCATTGCAAAATGTCATGTACATATTATTTTACAGTTTTTTGTTTTGTTCTGATGTTGCTATAACAACATATACAAATACTATGTAGAGAAGACAGTCTTGTAATAAATATTCAACAAAAAATACTACTGATATCTAACTACATTCGCAAAATACAATGCGAGACTATATGGAATTAAAATTTTGTCGCAAGGCCAGTAAGCTCAGTTGACGGGGTCAATTATAACGATACCGCTCAGCATATTGTTGACAGCTTTCTATAAAACAATATATATGCAGGTTCAATATAGTTGTTTGGACGGAGACCAAACTTTATATGTGGTGGACAACAGCCGGTGAGCCGTCTGTAGATATTAGTGAAATTGGCATCACAATTTTAACGACAATCATTGCTGGATTTCGTTACCAAATACTTCTGGTAAGCTGAAAGACAAATAAGCTTTACAAAAGAGACTAATATCAAAATCTTTCTGAATAAGGAAAAGTGAAAATATGTGATAATGATTAGCATAAATTATGTAATAATGATTACCATAGTTTATGTTCTTATTTGTGTAAATTCTTATGTGAATATATCGTGTCTTAGGAACATATTTTAGGGAAATGGATTCAAATTTTAAAATGAACATAGAGGAGTCCTTTATCTTTTGTTGTTCACTTGTCCTTGTCATTAGACTGTGACCATGCTGGGGCACCGTCTTGAAAGAATCAATCTATACAAATCTACTTCAAAACTAATCTTTAAGCCCAGTATATTTTCCATCGGGCACATATTCCGAACCGCTAACACAAGGGGACGTAAACGCACGAACACCGCTTGTCAAACGTGGGGGTGGAGACAAACACAAAGACACATACACCATATATTCAATGGGCTTCAACTCATTTTTATGTCAATCAGATTAAGTCACAAGGTCTTGGTCGATCCGAGGTCATAGTAGAAGGCATTTGGCCAAGATGCCACCCAATGGAACTGAACTCCAATCTACACGGATTCAAAAGCGTTTCTTAACCATACAGCCATACTCATACCTAATATCCAAGCAAATATCTGTAGGGATTTGACAGAACCGCTATACCTAAAAATATTTCTTTCTTTCTCTCACTTCTCTCTCTCTCTCTCTCTCTCTCTCTGTGTCTCTCTGTCTCTGTCTCTCTGTCTCTCGCTCTCTCTGTCTCTCTGTCTCTGTCTCTCTCTCTGTCTCTCTCTCCCTCTCTCTCTCTGCTGTAATGTTCAACAGTTTCTAAGGTCGACATTGTCATTGCTCCGTTTAGAATCGATAAATAAATCATTAACCCTGTACTGAATCGATTCTTCCTCCCTAATTATTTTCCGTCTTGAAAGAAAAAGATATTGCTGTATTTACCCGGAGTGTGGGATGGATTCCTCTGGGCTAAGAAACACCAAAGACGTTTTTACGACGGTAGCCCTTCGATTTATTAGGTGTTTGAATGCTTAAGAAAGGAAGTGGCTGCATAAAACCCCTGAAGGCCTTGTTGGTGTGTAGTACTATATTTCATCTTTGATCTTTTACGTCTTTCACTGATTTCACTGTGGCCATGCTGGGGCACCACTTTGGAGGATTTCAGTCGAATGACTCGACCTTAGATCATTTTGTTCTTCACAGTAAAGTACTTATTCTATCGGTCACTTATGCCGAACTGCTAAGTTACCAGTACGTAAACATACCGACATTAAGAGGTGACGGGAGACTAACACAGACACACACACACAAACACACTGACATATATATATTCGAAGGATTCCATCAGTTTCCTTCTATCAAATCTACTCATAATTATTATCTACTCATATTAATAATAATAATAATAATAATAATAATAATAATAATAATAATAATAATAATAATAATGATAATAATAATAATAATAATAATAATAATAATAATAATAATAATAATAATGATAATAATAATAATAATAATAATAATAATAATAATAATAATAATAATAATAATAATAATAATAATAATAATATCGAAAAATACCTTAGGATTGAGAACCCAGGTTCGAAATTTCCCCAAGATGAAGGCTAGAGGTTATATTAGCCGAAACGTGTTTACAGCAAACAAGATAACAAATATCCGTCAAATGTAAATGATGTAATAATGCACATAATTCCTTATCTCTTAAATATAGAACTGTATTATAACTATTAATCTAACCTTTGCAATGTTTACATCTATTATAAATTTCCGATCGTCATGAGAGTTGTCATTACCGAATATGAACACTGTCTCACCTTATATTTCAAAGAGGAATCTTCGTTTCTAACAAAGTGTCGGTGATTAAACACTCACATAAGGTAAATGGATATAACTAGTATTAGTTAGAAATATCTGCCTAGAAGTTAGCTAATGATGATCTGGGTGAAGCCAATGGGAGAAAAAGGGATCATAATGTAGATATAAATATTGTAAGAATATGCAATGTTAACTTTAAATACGAAGGTATTAGTCAGGAAATATAAGACATTGAAACATTTAATAAAACAACCAATAATATACATAATCAAATGCGTCGACTTTTTTAGACCCTAGGCTGTCATTTGAAAGGGATTTAGGGGTAAATTTTGAAGATCAAGGATCTGTGTAGAAGCTTTCAGAGTATGAGTTTAATTGTATATCCGTTTAGATGAAACAATCAGACACGCTCATCTAATCTGAAATTTGTTCCAAAGCATCATAAGGAAGTATTTGAAATCGGTGGTTAATATTCCTTTTTAGCTATCAATTATTTACTGATGAAGTGCTTAAAGCCGTTTCTGTGAAAGCATGTTGTATACTGATAGAAGTGGTAATCTCTAAGAGCAACGTTAATCCATCACAATTTAACATACATACACAACACATACCTTCACATAACAGCATGTACGATTCAGCAGATATAAATGAAAAACCGAATACGATTGCAATACATCCTCATGCAAGCGCAGGTGCTTACAGTAACACCCATATTAAAGTCATTAATACCTAAATCTTTTGAAGAAAATGCTTGAAGTGATTTCAGTCCATTGATAAATTTCACATTCATTTTGAATTTCACATACTACCTGGAA
The DNA here is from genome assembly GCF_001194135.2 of Octopus bimaculoides. NCBI lineage: Eukaryota > Metazoa > Mollusca > Cephalopoda > Octopoda > Octopodidae > Octopus > Octopus bimaculoides. The sequence goes on from NC_068985.1 coordinate 5,804,551, forward strand.
GTGTGTCTGTGTTGCTCGCTGTACTAGAAATAATGGTTAAATTTCCCTCATATATTGTAGCTTCTTCAAAATGTATAAACTGAGTTACTGCTGTTTCGGAATACACAATTCCTAGAAGCAAAAGGGTTTCACGGTTTCATTATTTGTGGCTTTGAAAGCCAGATTATTTGTCCTTCGTAGAAAGCATCGTTTAAATCGTCTGGTCAAGATCTAGTTTCCTTGGGGCGCTGGAGAATTTCTTTGAGGCGAAAGTGTTCGACATGGAAGGAATACAAGGTTAAACAAGAGCATGTGTTGATCACGATAAATCAGTGGGATACACGTCGACATCTGGATATGTATATAAAACTAGGATAATGTTACGGGTATGCTATTCTGTTACATTAACAAGGGGCATAACCTGGGACGGCGTTTGTGAATGCATACGTCACCTCCATTCTCTCATTGCCGCCTAACATTTCAACCTTGTTCTAGTTTGAAACTTTCACGTCTGCTGCGAAAATCTGCTCTGAGCCTGCGGTACGCTGGCGATTCGTGGCAATGCATATATGGTGTTACACCTACAGGAATTTGTGAATAGTGAACTGTGTACTGTCAATCAAACACGTTTTCTATACAAGTGCCTTCTATGTGGGCTGTGGTCAGACGTTCAAACTTCTTAAACTAACGGGCAACCGTTGCACTTCAGATCGGTCCCATGGTGGGTAATCAACCGAAAGATTAATTTCAGAGGAATTTATGTACGGGGAGTATGGGAGGTTTCCAGCAACGACTTCTACAGTGAGATACTACCGATTCAAGATAAGCTCTATCAGCACAGAACCGCCATCGGCTGCGCCTGTCCGAGATGCGCGCAGAGCTACAAATGTATTTTGCACGCCCACATACACTGTCTCCAGTTTTACTACTTCATATCAAACAGCTGTTACCGCATGCACGACCTAATCGACTGGACCCTCCCAAAAATTGCAGTCCTAGTGACAAAATTTGAAGCATTTGATCCGTCTTTGTTCTGAGTTCAAATCCCACCGAGGTCGACTTGACTTTTTATCCTTTCAGGGTCGATATAAACGACTAGCGCCCCCACCAAAATTTCAGGCTTGTACCTTTAGTAGAAAGGATTGTTATTATTAAAAATGTTATTGCTATTGGTGTTGTTGTCCATCATAATGCTTGTGTGTTTTTGCTTTCGTTAAAGATTCCTTTTTCAAAAATTACTAACCAAAACATCTTTGTTCGGAGTACTTGCCAATAAAGATTTAGATGCCTGTGGATGTTAGGCACGATACCCAGAGGGTGGACGAAAAGGAAATCCATTTACAGACTTCATATTTTATTTGCTTACACATTTTGACGGTGTTTTTTTACATCGAAATGTCAAGGAGACAAACGGTACGATGCGCTAAACAACAAAACGAAACCAATACAACACTGTACCGAAGAATTATGAAGCCAGAGGATAATTATATTTCATATTTCATCATATTAATGAACAATCACTACAAAACTAAAGGAAAAAAAATCATCAGGCGCCGGCATCGTTATGTGGCAAGAAGTATACTTCCCAACCACTGGGTTCCAGGTTCAGGCCCACTGTGGAGCACTTTGAGTAGGTACATTATCAGTGGATTTGGGAGATGAAAATTGAAAACGCCCGTTGTATGTATGTGTATATATATATATATATATATATATATATATAATTGTTGCTCCATTCTTCAAGTAAATACATAAACTACGGTTTAAGCAACATATTACCTGCCTCTGGACGCCCTCTTCCCAAGACGGTACCCATACAGGTGATCCCCAGGAGTGCCTCCGGATTTAAACATCACTTGGTTGCTTGGATGCTTCAGACTACCCCTGAAGGATCGAGGCAAACCTACCACTTACCTGAAGCATCCAAGCAACCAAGGGATGTTTAAATCCGGAGGCATCCTGGGGATCACCTGTATGGGTACCGTC
>NC_068985.1:5806631-5813455 GCF_001194135.2 Octopus bimaculoides
GTATGTGTGTGACTTTGTGTCTGTGTTTGACTCTTACTACCGCTTGACAATATGTGTCGGATTGTATACGTCGTTTTGACTTAGCAGTTCAGCCATAGTCACCGATAGAAAAAGTACCGGGCTGTGAAACAATTAGTACTGGAGTTGATTCATTCGAATAAAGTTTCATGAAGCCCGTGCCCCAGCATGGCCGCAGTTTAATGCCTGAAACAAGTAAAAGATAAAATTATATATATATATATATATATATATATACACACACACATACACATGTCTGTGTAAATGCGCGTGTATCTGTAATTCTATTTCCTATGTATCTTTCTAAATAAACATACACAAACACATATACACTCACTCACATATATAAATATATTTTACACATACACACAAATATTCACATTCCTCCATTTTACACGCACACACACACACACACACAGATTTGAAGCGCTGTTTGATTTTTGTTTCACCGTTGACTTTTCACCACCTCGCTTCCATCGGTGGATCACACCTTACTTTCTCATTCATATGTTGCGACAGAGAAATACACGAGTATTATTATAGGAGAAGATACACGACGCTCACTTTGCCACTCCGCCCCTCTCTCTCTTTCTCTTTCTCTCATTGCTATTACTTTCTGTCACTCGCTCTGTCATGGCTATTATTATTGTCACTACTTCTCCTTCACTGAATTACTATTTTCTCTCCTCTCACCCCTACTGCGTCATTTTGGATAAATATATATATACAAATATATAAAAAAAAACTCTACGCTCATTATTATATTAGGAGATGGGTTCAATCTAAAAATAAATAAGTTATCAGCTGTTAAAATATGAATAAAATTTGAGGGCACAACCAGCACGCGCGTGTGTGTGTAAAAATATCCTGCGATTTTATAAGTGAAATATTTTAATTCAAAAATGGGAACGACAGAATGATAATCAAGCGCTCACTAAAGTTTTTCGCAAATGAATGGAGAACCGGAACACCTTGGAATAATGTTAAGCTACTTACTATACACTCAAAAGTGTTAACGGGTGCGTTTCGGTGTATCAGAACAGATAAGGAAAATGGCGCATGTCATACACTCACCTACGTGCACAAGTACACAAGCATACAGACGCACACACATAGACACACACACACATGCACATTCACACATATATATGTAGAAAAACTGAAAGGAAGAGGTGAAGTAACCAGAGAATTATATAGTGAAAAGCAGAACTATGTAAAAATATGAATTATTATTGATAATTTTAAAGATACACTGAAGAAATTAGTTAATATACAGACGAGAAATGTGCAGTTGATTTCTGCGCAAACGAAATAAATTAACTTTGTTTTTGACTCGTTAAATGCAGGCATTCATTAAACGTGTGTGAATGGTTGAGAATGTCTCTCTGTGCATTTATTTGTCCGTGTATGTATTTAGTATGAGTGTCATAACTTCGCTTGTATTATTAATATGTAGTTGTCTGTGTATAATGTATATTTGTGAGACCTTAACATTCTCGGCGTTTTTTTTTTTGTTGAGATTTCGTCGTCTATCCATTTGATGGACGACTAAATAGGATGTAATAGTTGATACAATAACGCTTTCAAGGTTTTGCCACAAAGACAGATTGGGGAAGGGATTAAGTGGATTACGACGACCCCAGTGCATAACTGGTACTTATTTAATCGACCCCGAATGGATGAAAGGCAAAGTCGACTCGGCGGAATTTGAACTCAGAACGTAAAGACTGACGAAATACCGTTAAGCATTTCGACCGGCGTGCTAACGTTTGTTATTTCTTTATTGCCCACAAGGGGTTAAGCATAGAGGGGACAACCTAGGATAGACAGAAGGATTAAGTGGATTACGACGACCCCAGTGCGTAACTGGTACTTAATTTATCGATCTCGAATGGATGAAAGGCAAAGTCGACCTCAGCGGAATTTGAACTCAGAACGTAACGGCAGACGATATACCGCTAAGCATTTCGCTCGGCGTACTAACGTTTCTGCCAGATTGCCGCCTTAATAATTGATGTCATAACGTGTTAATTGTTTCAGGATTTTGGTTCCCGATATCCCATAAATTATTTTAGGCAATGGGCTTGTGTGGAAATGTACGTAAGTGGATGCATCTTATAGTCACACTGTACGAGTTTTTTTCTCTTTAAATCCGTTTATACATAAACAGAGTTTGGATTATAATGGTATATAGATGTCTCCTGGACAATTAAGTCTTGTTTTTGCCAGAATCCTGGTTTGGACGCTAAAACAAGAGAAACGAAAGAAAGAATTGAATTCTACTTAGTCCAATTACCTGCTGTTTTAAATTAATATTATTTGCTTAAACTACAATACCATAAATTTGTAGTAAAGGGTAAAATAGTTTGAATCAACTCTGGCACCAGTTTATTACTTATTTCTGAACTTAACGACTTAAGAAGAATTAATTCAAAATGAAAGGCAAAGTCTGTACTGGAAGCATTTCAATGCACAGCGTAAGAGTAATTCTTCAAAATATTTAGTTGTTTTCATTTCTGTCTCTACAACTTTACTGAAGTAATTTTAACAACTGCCATATTAAAAATTGATAATGTTTACTTCACTAGCTACAAGGCTTCCGAATGATGTAAGAAAATCCCTAAAGACAAGGCTTACATGTAAGTGTGATACGGGGCAGGTATGTTTATAATGATGAGAGAGTTGTATAAAAAACAGATACAATCCAAGTGGGTGAAAACTACAAATATATAAAGGCATAAATTATTACAAATAATTACAAATAAAATATATATAATAAAGCATTAAGTACATGAAAATAGAATTTAATTAGGAAAAGAAACATGGAAAACATTTTCGGTTACCGTCAACCCAAGAGTGAGAAACCGTTGATTAGATTATGTAGGATACAAACCTTCCCACCTGGTATTGCTTCTTCTACAATCTTTCCCACCAAGAAGTTGTAGTGTTGTCCGAAGACGCTGGTGTAGGATACAAACCAAGTCCTTTAATATACGTCTTTGTTAACCCATTATAAATGATTTTTATTTTTGGTAATCAACATTTCGCTTTCTGATTTTCTCCTGTATTATTAACTTGAATACGAAGACAATCCTGCAAATCTCACCGACAACAAATATGTGCTTAGGTTTCTCAGATTTTGGTTTGGTGTCGAGAGAAAATGCGGGGTAGAATTGTTACTCTGAGAAAGAATATTATTCATGATGTTCGATTCACTTTTTTGTTTTCTCTTGGTGCAAACCATTATTCTTTTGCGGCATCCTTGTGATCCTTTGTAGATGCTGGTCTACAACATTTTCTCCGCAATTATCACCTGTCTCGTAAGACAAGACATAGAATATTACGACTACTTTTTAGTGTTGCAGGGACTAACAAGTAGTTAGGCTGTTGGTTCTGCTGTGACACGCTCTTTTCCTGCTTTTCCTCCTCACAGTCACTGCTCAGAAGAAAGGCCGGATCTATTCCATCTCAATTACAGATTTTTAAAGTTAATTTTTAAAACTTCGAATACTGGTAGAATTTCTCACGTAGAACATGGTTTACTCTGAACGTTTTTGACAAAATTTCCTATTTTAGAAGTTATTTCGTGTTAAAGTTGGATTTGGTTAATTTCAACCAATCAACGACGCGTATTCGGTTGAAGAAAGCTACTGTTGTTTGTGATAGTAATCGAAGAACAACTTTCGGGTCATCTCTACTAAATGTCGCCACTCTGTTCGAAGAATCAACACCATAGAGCAACGAGTCCCCAGCTAGCTTTTTTGTTCTTGACGTATATGTAGTTTCAAAATGCCTTATTTTACAACTGTGAGACGTATTGTTATTGTCATGATTTTATCTCACTATAATCAGCAACAAACACATTTCGTGAATATAAAAGTTTTTATTAGATAAAAAAAATAACATTATCAAAACATGAAAGTAAAAACAAAACAAATAGCGGCTTCTACACCGGAATATATAGTAATTGTAGTGGCAGTGACAAGTTCGCTAGCTGGTTGCTAATTGATAGTATAGAAGGGAAGGGAAAGAGTAAGGAATGCACAGTGCTAACTAGAAAGGCTAAAGGTGACGTCATCTTCGCTCGCGTACGAATAGAACAGAATAAAGTGTTCTACGTGAGAAATTCTACCAGTATTCGAAGTTTCAAACTGTATAGTTAAAAGAAATTAATCAAAAAGTTTGTGATTGAGATGGAATAGATTTGAAAGAGCCTTGAGTCTTCCTGTTCAGCTTCTAATGGGATAATCCTTTCACTAACTCCAATGTTTATACAGCTGGTGCAGTTGAAGCAGCGACCCCTGAATTCTGTTTTGATTTTGTACTCGCTTTGTATTTTTTGTTTTTGAAAAACCACTCAAGTCATTGTTGCTTTTGTTAGTACAACAGCTGAGCCTTCTTCGCTGCACTGCAATTTTACTGCGTTAATTTCTGCGCTCATAACGGGTTAGAACTCCGGAAAAGCTCTGTGTTGTCGAGCGGGTCACAAGAATTGACTGGCATACATCATATTTCGTAAGTTGCGCATTTATCACAAAGATAAAAAAACGCAAGCCAGGGATTGATATCGGTACAAATGACCCTTACGGCTACCTTTGTTACATTCGCATATTTCTTGGTAGGAGGGGTACAGTGAATGAAGAAGAGTATCACCTACCTGAATGTTTCTTTTTTTTTCTGTAGGAAATTGGGTGTTTTAAATTTCTTTTCTGTGTTGGATTCCTTGGGGAGACACCGAAATAACTTGTTCACGGTCTTTAACGCCACATCGGAAACTCTCATTTACTTGTATCTCTTTAATGGTAACCTTTCCAATTCCAGGTTTATTCATTGTGTTTTTATTGAAACCCCCGACCCCCTCTATGTCCATATCTCCACTGGTTGCTATGTATGTAAGCACTTTTTAAATTTTTCTTCCTACTAATACAAAGTTGGGTGTGATTTGCTATGGTTGGATATACGTACTTTGTTGGTGCTGTTTTCGTTCTGGTTTTTGTTGGGTTTCAAGTGATTGTCAGCTGGTTTACTTTTGTGTTCATTGTTGCTTTGATGCTGTTTTCTTTTTGCTGCTGTTAGTAGAAGTGATTCTGTTAGTAATGGTGTATTTGCTGTTGTATTAGCATTCTCTGAGATCAATATGAGAACCGTGTTCTGAGTTTTGTTCCTTTTCGTTTGGTCTGTTTTCACAAGGATTTTCTTGGTTCCTCTCATTCTCATTGGATGTATGATCGGAAGACTCCTACTCGAACGAGAACAAGACCATGTTTTCTTGTAGTTATTTATGTTTGTGCACAAGGCCAGCATATTCAGAAGACAGATTAAGTCGATTACGTCGACCCCAGTGTTCGACAACTGGGACGAAAAGCAAAGGCAATGTCGAAGGAATCTGAAGAGGAGGACATGGAGGTGAACTGAGTATTGGTAAGAATTTTGTCTGTTGTGGTAATGCTTCTGCTTGCCGGCTTAATAACAATAATGATAATAATAATAATAATAATAGTAATAAATACCCTGATGAAATACCAGGCAATGGCTGTCATGGTTTCTGGTTTTCACTGATTGGAAGGATTAACATGTAAATGTTTTGTCTTGATGGGCTGCAACAAATATTCTGCTCAATAACAGATTTTCTTGTCGGTTGTTTGATCTGAATCCTTATGTGTCTTGCTGGCTGACGATATGCACATTTCTATTTATGAACAAGAGAAGCAGGGGAGCATTATAGCCATATGTTTTGAAGGGTTCTATGGGGTTTGAATAATTCACTCCTAGAAGCGTGGCTGTTTTGTTCATCATCCTTAAACAATCCTTCTAAGCAGGATGGACCACTCGACTTGAAGAAACTCCTAACTAGGCCCCCACCTTCTAGGAGATGCCTATTTATCTTGATGTGAACTCATCATGTCGCGCAGATATGGTTGTGATACATGTTACCGGTGTGGCTTTATCGGATGGGTCGTCATGATGTGTATATTAGGCCTCCTATATTTGTTCACTAGCATCAATTTGATAGCGTCTGCTGCTCTCCCACTTATAATAATAATAATAATGATAATAATAATATCTTCTACTGTAGATAGGAATTTTGAAGAGGGGTGGGATTAGCAGAGGCAGAGAAGGTCTTTACCTCAGTGACTCAAGATTTTCTTTTAAATCTTAATTCAGATTATCGTGTAAAATGTTTTGCTTTCATTCGGTTTGCAAACAACCGCCATCAGAAATATTTAATCGTCTGCTATATTATTCTACTGTAGACATACTTCTCACCTATTTCTCGATAAATTTTTCATTGAAGCAGACAATCTTTGTAGTGCCATACCTTTACCGCACTTTGATCTTTCTCCAGAGTTGACTAATATCCAGAATTTTCTTTTGATTTGCAACACTCGCAAAATATGATTTAATGTTGTTTTTACTATGGCAAATGTTTGTTCGTTTACTTCTGATATTTTTCTGCCTGTGTTTATAACTGGAATTGTTTGTTTCATTGTTTCAATGTTTCTAAAATCGATTTTCCAGTTTCTAAGTGTCTTTTTTGCATGTTCGCTACTTGAACAGTGATATCCTCCTTCTACTCTGATTATATTGAATCATCACAAAGCAAACCAGAATGGATGCTTGCCAAAAATGGGTATAGGCGAAGACGTGGCTGGTTGGTAAGAAGCTTGCTTCGTAGCTACATTTTCAGGTTCAAGCGCAGTGTTGCATCATGGACAGGGGTCTTCTACTATAGCCTCGAGCAGACCAAAGCCTTGTGAGTGGATTTGGTTCACGGAAACTGTAAGAAGCTCGTTCTTTATATATAT
>NC_068985.1:5814148-5814835 GCF_001194135.2 Octopus bimaculoides
ACACACACACACACACACACACACACACACACACACACACACACACACACACACACACACACACACACACATTAACTTTCTCGTATACGAGCAAAGTGATTGCTAGAAAGAATCATTGAAATGAGTCAATGTTGATCCATTGGGAGGCCTTTGCATGACACTTGAGGCCAGCGAAAGTTTTTCACATTCTATTACATAATGCACAGCTGTGGTGGCTGCTAGAAGAAACAGGTGTCACAATATAAACTCTTTTGACATGGCTTTTCAATCTTCCAACAGAGAGGCACACCTTTCCACCTGTTGTGAACAATAGCCGTATCACAATTTACCATTTAAGTATTGGGTATGTACCTAATAGCTCGTGAAACAGGTTCAATGCCTATTACTACCTGAGGTCATCCAGAGTATTTACACAATTGTCGCTGGATCTACCTCAGGCTCAGTACAACAGAATCAGAATCTGTCCCTCACCGTTCCTGCCCAAGGGCTTAAAACTATGGTCACTGAAAACATGCTCTACTAAAATCGAGCGAAACCTCATGTGACGTAATACCACCTGACGAGACACGTATACACCGAGGGATGCACCACAACCAGTTGTATAGCATCCCACTCGCCAGGGTCGAAGCGATTGTTGTGACCAATGAAGTTTCTCGAATAATCCATTTTCCGCATGTCATTTGCTAT
>NC_068985.1:5815385-5815962 GCF_001194135.2 Octopus bimaculoides
ATATATATATATATATAATGTGTATGTGTGTGTATTTCTTCGTGTCCACCCCTCACCGCAGTCTGACAACTGGTATTGGTGTGTTTACGTCCCCTTACATAGCGGTCCGGCAAAAGACACCGATTGAAGTGCTTGTCTTCACAAAAGAAAAAAAAAATGTCAATATTCGGGTTGATACATTCGTCTAAAATTTCCCTTAGGTGGCGCTCCAGCATGGCTGCAGACAAATGACTGAAACAAGCAAAAAATGTGTTCCAATTATCGTTGTTGATGAAAAGAATGGAAAAAAATACCTTCTCTAAAATCAGATAACCATGAAATCTGAAAGCGGTTCCATGAAATAAATTCAAGATTTCATATATATATGTATATATATATATACGCACACATAAATATAGGCATATTAAAATGGCACCGCGGGAAAACCCATTTAAATGAAAGGGTCGGGAACCACTGTTGGGAACCACTGCATTAGACCATGTGAAAGAGGGGCGAGTTCAGATACAAACGTCATGGAACGATTATCAATAAGCTTGTGTATATAGCATACGACAGTTGAACGCTACAGATGTATATA